>NC_057803.1:721681831-721687850 GCF_018294505.1 Triticum aestivum | reverse complement strand
GGCGGTGACGGGTGCGGCGCGGGGACGGGCGCGACGAGATGAAGATGATAACTGAAATTTTTCGTAAGTGCTATATATATAGGAGGGGCCTTTAGTACCATTTGGGGCCACCAACCGGTACTAAAGGTTAAATTTGGCCAGGTGAATCGGCGGGAAGCGACCCCCTTTAGTACCGGTTCGTGCCCCCACCCGGTACTAAAGACCCACCCTTTAGTACCGGTTAGTGCCACGAACCGGTACTAAAGGGGGTGCGCGGTGCTCATTGTTTAGTCCCACCTCGCCGAGCGAAGGGCAGCCGCACTGGTTTATAAACCCAGCCGCGGCTTCTCCTTGGAGCTCCTATATAATGCAGGCCTCTGAGCCTAACTTTGCCGCGCTGCCCTGTGAGCCTGTTGGGCCTTATGGGCCTGCATATGCACGCCCAAGGCTGAGTAGGCCCACTGGATAGCGCGGAAATAATTCTTTTCATATAGTTTCTTCTATTTGTTTGTGAGTTGTTTTTTGCTGTATTTTGAGTTTCTTATATTTAATATTAGTGTGTTTTATCATTATATTCATATTAGTAGTGGTTTTTCAGTTCATTTGGTACTGCTTTTCACTTTCACGGTGATTTAGCTATGAAAACAAATCAGTAAATGCATCGAAAATAGCAAATTATGTCAGAAAGGGTTGAAAGTTGATGACGTGGATTTGAACTCTTCATCTGAACGCAGAAAAAGTCCGGAGTTGTACTAAGTTATTAAAATATTGAATAGCCGGTGTGACAGATGAGTTTTCGTCCAAAACCCTGATACTTCCTAAGAGAGTGTCCAGTTTGTACACGAAGTGTATCCAGTTTTTTCGTAACCATCTCTACTTTTTTGCACATGCTATGCGGGTGAAATGATGATACCTTGCCAAGTTTCAACCTTTTCAGAGTTCAATTTTTGGTGCTTTTCACTTTCATGTTGATTTAGCTCTGAAAACAAATTAGTAAATGCATCGAAAATAGCAAATTATGTCCGAAAGGGTTGAAAGTTGATGACATGGATTTGAATTCTGTATCTGATTGCAGAAAAAGTCTGGAGTTGTGCTAAGTTATTAAAATATTGAATAGCCGGTGTAACAAATGAGTTTTCGTCCGAAACCCTGATACTTCCTAAGAGACTGTCCAGTTTGTACACGAAGTGCATCCAGTACTTCGAAAGAGAATGTGGATTTGAATTGTGCTTCTGAACACAGAAAAAATACATTGATCAGTACCGCCTTTCAGCCAAAACGTGCTACTGCTACAGAGAAATACATAAAAAATACATGGATCATCAATGATCTTTTTGTATAGAATCTAAATTGTCAATAGGAATCTACCCCAATTTAAGAACCAGCGAAGACTCCTATTGCAGCCACAGATCCTACACATAGAGTTCAATGAAGACCAAGTGGTTGTGATAGTTTGAGAAGTAACATATTTATGGTGGTAAAAACTCTGTTAGCGGAGCGAGGTGGGACTAAAAAATAGCTGCAGCAGAAACCTCTAGTACAGGTTGGTGGCATGAACCGGTACTAAAGGTGCTGGTGATGCCCCAGCCTAACCACAGCCTACAATTGCCTCTTTAGTACCGGTTCGTGCCACGAACCGGTACTAAAGATTCTCCACGAACCGGTACTAATTATCTCTGATCCCCTAGCTGTTTGGACCGGCACTAATGATCACATTAGTGTCGGTTTTGTTACAAACCGAGACTAATGTGCCTCACATTAGGCCCTTTTTCTACTAGTGTTCTACCGACGTGCTTTGCACATAGGTGGTTGGTGAGTGTTTGTTTCTCCAATTTTAGTTGAATCGAGTGTGGCTACGCCCGGTCCTTGTTGAAGGTTAAAACAACACACTTGAAGAAAAATCATTGTGGTTTTGATGCGTAGGTAAGAACGGTTCTTGCTAGAAGCCCAAGCAGCCACGTAAAACTTGCAACAACAAAGTAGAGGACGTCTAACTTATTTTTGCAGGGCTTGCTGTGATGTGATATGGTCAAGGCATGATGTGATATAAATTGTTGTATGAGATGATCTAAGTTATCGGCAACTTGCAGGAGCCATATGGTTGTCGCTTTATTGTATGCAATGCAATCACCATGTAATTGTTTTACTTTATCACTAAGCGGTAGCGATAGTCGTAGTAACAATAGTTGGCGAGACGACAACGATGCTACGATGGAGATCAAGGTGTCGTGCCGGTGATGATGGAGATCATGACGATGCTTCGGTGATGGAGATCATGGGCACAAGATGATGATGTCCATATCATGTCACATATTTTGATTGCATGTGATGTTTATCCTTTATGCATCTTATTTTGCTTAGAACGTCGGTAGCATTATAAGATGATCCCTTACTAAATTTCAAGGTACAAGTGTTCTCCCTGAGTATGCACCGTTGCTACAGTTCGTCATGCCGAGACACCACGTGATGATCGGGTGTGATAAACTCTACGTTCACATACAACGGGTGCAAGCCAGTTTTGCACACGCAGAATACTCGGGTTAACTTGACGAGCCTAGCATTTGCAGATATGGCCTCGGAACACTGAGACCGAAAGGTCGAGCGTGAATCATCTAGTAGATATGATCAACATAGTGATGTTCACCATTGAAAACTACTCCATCTCACATGATGATCGGACATGGTTTAGTTGATTTGGATCACGTGATCACTTAGATGATTAGAGGTATGTCTATCTAAGTGAGAGTTCTAAGTAATATGATTAATTGAACTTTAATTTATCATGAACTTAGTACCTGATAGTATTTTGCATGCCTATGTTGTTGTAGATCAATGGCCCGTGCTACTGTTCCTTTGAATTTTAATGCGTTCCTAGAGAAAGCTAAGTTGAAAGATGATGGCAGAAACTACACAAACCGGGTCCGTAACTTGAGAATTATCCTCATTCCTGCACAGAAGAATTACGTCCTAGAAGCACCGTTGGGCGTCAGGCCTGCTGCAGATGCTACTGATGACGATAAGAACGTCTGGCAGAGCAAAGCTGATGACTACTTGATAGTTCAGTGTGCCATGCTTTACGGCTTAGAATCGGGACTTCAAAGACGTTTTGAACGTCATGGAGCATATGAGATGTTCCAAGAGTTGAAGTTAATATTTCAAGCAAATGCCCGAGTTGAGAGATATGAAGTGTCCAACAATTTCTACAGCTGCAAAATGGAGGAGAATAGTTCTGTCAGTGAACACATACTCGGAATGTCTAGGTACCATAAACACTTGACTCAGCTGGGAGTTGATCTTCCAGTTGATTGTGTCATTGATAGAGTTCTTCAATCACTGCCACTAAGCTATAAAGGCTTCATGATGAATTATAATATGCAAGGGATGAACAAGACTATTCCCAAGCTCTTCGTGATGCTAAAGGCCACGGAGGTATAAATCAAAAAGGAGCATCAAGTGTTGATGGTCAATAAGACCACTAGTTTCAAGAAAAAGGGCAAACGTAAGAAGGGGAACTTCAAGAAGAACGACAAAAAGGTTGTTGCTCAAGAGAAGAAACCCAAGTCTGGACCTAAGCCTGAAACTGAGTGTTTCTACTGCAAAGGGACTAGTCACTGGAAGCAGAACTGACCCAAGTATTTGGCAGAGAAGAAGGATGGCAAAGTCAAAGGTATATTTGATATACATGTTATTGAGGTGTACTTAACTAATGCTCGCAGTAGCGCCTGGGTATTTGATACTGGTTATGTTGCTCATATTTGCAACTCGGAACAGGGGCTACGGATTAAGCGAAGATTGGCTAAGGACGAGGTGAAGATGCGCGTGGGAAATGGTTCCAAAGTCGATGTGATCGCGGTTAACACGCTACCTCTACATCTACCATCGGGATTAGTTTTAGACCTGAATAATTGTTATTTGGTGCCAGCGTTGGGCATGAACATTATATCTGGATCTTTTTTAATGCGAGACGGTTATTCATTTAAATCAAAGAATAATGGTTGTTCTATTTATATGAGTAATATATTTTATGGTCATGCACCCCTGCTGAGTGGTCTATTTTTGTTGAAACTTGATAGTAGTGATACACATATTCATAGTGTTGAAGCAAAAAGATATAAGTTTAATAATGATAGTGCAACTTATTTGTGGCACTACCGTTTGGGTCATATCGGTGTAAAGCGCATGAAGAAACTCCATGCTGATGGACTTTTAGAATCACTTGATTATGAATCACTTGGTGCTTGCGAACCGTGCCTTATGGGTAAGATGATTAAAACTCCGTTCTCCGGAACAATGGAACGAGCTACTGACTTATTGGAAATAATACATACTGATGTATGCGGTCCAAGGAGTGTTGAGGCTCGTGGTGGGTATCGTTATTTTCTTACCTTCACAGATGATTTGAGCAGATATGGTTATATCTACTTAATGAAGCATAAGTCTGAAACATTTGAAAAGTTCAAAGAATTTCAGAGTGAAATTGAAAATCATCATAACAAGAAAATAAAAGTTTGTATGATCTGATCGTGGAGGAGAATATTTGAGTTACGAGTTTGGTCTTCATTTGAAACAACATGGGATAGTTTCACAATTAACGCCACCTGGAACACCACAGCGAAATGGTGTGTCCGAACGTCATAATGGTACTTCATTAGATATGATGCAATCTATGATGTCTCTTACTGATTTACCGCTATCATTTTGGGGTTATGCTTTAGAGACGGCTGCATTAATTCACTTTAAATAGGGCACCATCAAAATCCATTGAGACGACGGCTTATGAACTGTGGTTTGGCAAGAAACAAAGTTGTCGTTTCTTAAAGTTTGGGGCTGCGATGCTTACGTGAAAAAGCTTCCGCGTTTCTATTCCTATGTATGCTGCCAAGCTAGGAGTTGATGCTCATGCCGATTTCGCGCATCGACCTGAGTCTCAGGGGCTACTAGGATCAGCAGTTTCATGTTTTCCTTCAGGTGCATCTCGGGTTTTAGACCGACGCCCACACCTTGAGGGCTACTGGCTATATATCTCGACAGAGAATAAATTGCACCACCTCGGAAGCAGTCCGACATAAAGCTCGGGCGCCAGTGGCTGGCTCCATAGAGGGCATTTCCGGCATTAAGCTCGGCTAAACTCCTTCAACTTTTTGAACCCAGATGATCTATGACATCTCGGATATAGTCCGGCGTTGGAGCTCGGATATAGTCCGACATTGGAGCTTGGACACAGTCCGGCGTTAGAGCTTGGATACATTCCAGCGTTGGAGCTCGGAAGTAGTCCGGCGTTGGTGTTCGGCTGCAAAAGATACCTCGAATGCAGTCCGGCGTTGGAGCTCGGACGCAAGAGGACACTGCTGCCCGGGAACAATTTCAAACCTGAGGTGTGGCATAAAAATAACAAGGCATTGATAAAGGCCGTAAATTTAAAGGGGCTCCTCGGATACCTGACGTGTAAACTCTTCGGATTTACTTCGGCGATCCTCAAGATCGAAGATGAGAAGATTTGTTGAACCAGTTTTCAAGATCGATGACCGAAGATGAAGAACAGTTCAGAAGAATCGAGGAGCGTCCCCAACTTGAAGACCGGTGCAGGGGGCTACTGACGGTGTCCTGGACTAGGGTGTACTCACCACGTCGTCATCCGATCTGTTGGATTGGGCCGAGGACCCCATGGCCGTATACTCATGGGCCAGTTCGGACAGTTGCCGCATACAGGGAAGATTCCACAAGACTTGGTGATCAAGACAATGACTCCTCCCCCACCGGCGTATTCGGCTAGGACACTTGTTATCCTAGGCCTCCGGTACATTATATAAACCGAGGCCAGGCTAGTCGATAGATCATTATGACATTACTCATCATACCTCTAGGGTTTAGACCACAACATATGATCTCAGGGTAGATCAACTCTTGTAACCCCTACACTCATTATAGTCAATCAAGCAGCATGTAGGGTATTATCTCATCAAGAGAGCCTGAAGCTGGGTAAAATCCCGTGTTCATGTTACCATTGATCCTAAGACGCACAGATTGGGACCCCCTACCC
>NC_057803.1:721679248-721681439 GCF_018294505.1 Triticum aestivum | reverse complement strand
ACTTGGAGTAGGATTCCCCCCCCTTGGCGCGCCTCCTCCCCTGGTCGGCCTCCTCCTCCCTCCCTCCTTTAAATACGGGGGCAGGAGGCACCCTAGTACACACAAGTTTATTGTTTAGCCGTGTGCGGTGCCCCCTCTCCACAGATTTCCACCTCGGTCATATCGTCGTAGTACTTAGGCGAAGCTCTACGCCGGTAATTTCATCATCACCGTCACCACGCCGTCATGTTGACGAAACTCTCCCTCGACCTCAGCTGGATCTAGAGTTCGTGGGACGTCACCGAGCTGAACGTGTGTAGATCGCGGAGGTGCCGTATCTTCGGTGCTAGGATCGGTCGGATCATGAAGATGTACGACTACATCAACCGCGTTGTCATAACGCTTCTGCTTTCGATCTACGAGGGTACGTGGACACACTCTGCCCTTTCGTTGCTATGCATCTCCTAGATAGATCTTGCGTGATCGTAGGATTTTTTTTGAAATTACCGCTTTCCCCAATAGAGTGATGATGGATGCGATGTCTTTTCGATTGTGGCGCAAAAACTATGTTCAAATGTCGCCAAAACTGTATTTGAATTCTCGGAATTTGTGTTTTATTTGTGAAAATCATGGTCTATTTGGTTTATGTAGTTTTACGGTTTGAGGACCAAAATTGGCAGCTCACAGAAGAGAGCCCACAAACCCGAGCGGTAAAAGAGAATATTCCCCGATATTCTCCTTCACCGCTCGGTTTTGTGGGCTCTGTTCGGCGGCAGCCGTTTTCGGCCTCTAACCCGTGTTTTTTCTGCCCTTATCCGTGGTTTAAGGGTAGCTGCTTTGAGGGGTATGCTAGAGATGCTCTTACATTTTCCACTACTTCTCCCCAGTTGAAATGCATTTCATTAGCTTTTTTACAGAAAAAGGCTTTCGCCCTGCATTATATATAAAGCAACAACCAACTTACAACGAGTGATAAAACACCACACGCAACCAAGGCAAGGTACAAAGATGGTAAGAAGCAGCTAACACTCCCACAACAAGTCCAGGTAAACAATAGATAGACAATAAGCCTCACTAGAAAGTCGAAGGAGCACTCAATGGGGAACAACCCACTAAGAAGGGACCAAGCTACCCACTGTCGATCTATGAGCCCCAAGGCGATGCCTTCAAGAAGGATACGCCACCGGAGTGCCACCACCACCCGATCCAGAGGATCATGATTTTTATCCGGGGCAGAGGACATGGAGTAACCACGATGGAGCCTCAAGAAGATCACGACGTCCATGGACGACGCCTCCGTCGGCCTGGGAATGCCAGGCAGGGTATTCACCCAGGTAAACACACTCCGACTCGGAACAGGTTGCGACCAGTCCTGGGGACAGACACCGCATCACAGCCACCAATCGACAAGCACCAGCCGCCATGCCGCCCACACGACCATGGAGACTAGCCCGCACCTAAGCCGCGAGCTCCGCCCACGAGCACGCCGCTCCCGCCACCCAGGCCGCCGCCTTGCATCCCGACGCTCCGGACACCAACAAAGGGGTAAACTTGGAACCGACCGGTAAACCCTAGCATAGCAGAGCCGCCGATGACCGGACTGCCCCGAACAGCGATTTAGAGCTCGGAAGCGCTAGGTAGGGGAAATGGGGAGAAGAGGAGCGGAGCATGTCCGAACCAGCGCCCCCTGCGCTGGTGACGGGTAGAGAGACCACGCATCCCTCCCGCAACATCCCCACACGTCACCCCTGACGCCCCACCACGGCCTCCTGCAGCTCCATGCGGGGCAACATCAGCCACCCGTCCACTAGCGAGGGCCGCCGGCCCATCCGCACCCAGCCGCCAAAGAGGGCCTCCACAGCGCCCATCCACCGAGGGACCACCGCACCACCGGCAGCGGCCGCACTCCTGCAGCAGCTCGCCACGCGCTGCCGCGGTCCACTCCCAGCGCCACGACCACGCCGGGTCGAGGCCAGGCCCCGCGCCGCCTGTCGAGGGAGAGCCACCAAATGCAAGTCTGATTTGGGCCGCCGCCGCCGCCAGGCTCGCGCCACCGCCACCACCAGGGGCACATCCCCGCCTGACACACCACATAGCCCACCACGCTGGGGCAGCAGCCACCAGCGCCGCCGTGCCCCACGAAGCGCTGCGCCCCCGAACGACGAGGCCGTCCGTCGCCCACCACCGCTCTAGAAGGAGAAGAGGCCCCGCC
>NC_057803.1:721674692-721678934 GCF_018294505.1 Triticum aestivum | reverse complement strand
GGGGGAAGACCAACACAAGTTATAGAATCCATTAGCTTTTTTTTAGACAACATTTCATTGTTTTATTTCATCGGCAAATGTATTATGCGTTTGCAAGTCGGAAACAACATGAAAAATTGCAAGTATATGAGAACATGTACTACAAATACATAACCAATTTACATAACTGACCAGACACCAGCATGATTGCTTCATGGTTCACGTTTCAGAGGCACCGGGCAAAGCAAAGCACAAACTGGCTATCTCCTGCCTGGGAAATGGAATCCCAGGCTTTCAGAGTTCAGATTCACTTGAGATCATTCAGTTTCCTGGCGGCAAAAGATGTTAGTATGTTTGTTCCCTCCAGGTTGAGCAGGAGCTCCCTGCGAAAACAGGATTATTATACTCTACTAAATAAATGCGTAACGGAAAATCGAAGCAGAAGACCACGATGAAGCTTACATCACAAATACTAAAAATAACAGTTTTGAATAAAGAAAAAAAATCTCATTTTGTGTATTTATGTCGGTCAAAAAAATCTATAAGTTTTTTCTCACAAAGAATGTTTAGCTATTTTACAAAGTTTGAAGTTCATATGTTGTTTTATTTGTAAGAAACAAAAAAGAGAAAAATTCGCGTGTAAGTTTGTTGTCTAGAACGGATCTCAAAGATATATTGAAGGGTAAGGATAGGAGGTGTCCATGAGCCAAAGCTCTAAAAATCCGCGTCCTCGTCTTCCGTGCGGCCTACTTCTATATGTCCATGCCTTGTTCACCCACTCTATCTGTCCCGAGGCCACGGTGAGCCACGCCCATCGGTGCGAGGTTCGGGCGTAGTCCTTCGCCTCACACGGGTTGCTGATGCTGAGCTGTGAGCAGGTCTCCACGCTAGTTGCGGCTATCCTGTCGTCCCCGGCGGGGACGAAAGCCGCTGCCTCTTTGCGCCGCCCCGCTGGGTGCGCTCTCCTCCTGCTCGGCGTACAGCTCCTGCGGCTCGGCAGTGAGGTTGCCCCAGCTGCTAGCATCCTCTGGTCCCCTCCCCTCTGGCCCCCTCCCGTGTGAAGTTCTTCGCGTGGCTTCTACCTATGGCCAGAGTGCACACACGAGAGACGTCCTGCTCAAGAAGACCATCGTCGAGGCGTTGGAAGCTGGGTGCCCCTGCTGCGACGCGGTCGTGGAATCTGCTGACCATCTCTTCTTCGGGTGCGCCTTCACGGTGCACCTCGGCGTCTCCCCGGTTGGGGCGTCGGTCAGGCCCCTGCACCTCTTCGACGTCGCCGCTGTGGTGGGTGGCGTCCCCGTCGTCCTTCACTCCACTTTGCTGCTGGCATCTATGGAAGCGTCGGAAGGTCGTGGTCTTCCGGGACGGGGCGCCGTCTCTTGACGCCACTCTCAAAGCCTGTCGCGATGACGCCGTGCTGTGGCGCCCGCGTTTTGCAGAGGCAGACCATGCTCAAGTTGATGCTTGGCTGCGTGTGCTTAGCTAGGTGTTTGCTCCCGTGGCGTCGCATTCTCTCTGGGCATTTTGGTCCATTCTTTCAGGCGGGGAAGGATCTCCCTCCCTACCCGGTAAAAATTCAAAAACTTCTTTTTAAGCAACTAGCCTCCTCGTCTATTTCTATTATAGAAACCGTCACAAAGTATTGAACGTGAAAACTCCAACACTAAATCAATTAATCAAAGCATGCAACCATGGTCTTCCAGTTAAGGTGCCTGACGACCTGAGCGTAAGGCAGTACATGCCAACAAGTAACACGGGTCGATCTAGGTGAGCGAAGAACCGATGAATGGAATGGAGAAGAGATCAATCATCAACTATCTGGACACTCGTCTTCAGCGCATATTATCTTTGTTGTTGTAGAGGGCAAAAAAGTAGAAGAAATAGAAATGGACTGTACCAGTATACATAGTAAGCATCATCAGTTGATAGCTATGTGCCGCCACCGCCTCGCCTTTCTAAATAGGACACAAACCTTAACAAAAACTTAAAAAACTATCCAAAAACGAAGCCCTCCCGCCCGCAAGAACCGATATCGACTGCCCAAAACCTTCTCAAATTCACACAAAAGATTCATGAAATCGATCCCCACCCTAGGTAGAACCTTGAATGCCGGATATAACCACCATTACACAGATTATTGGCCTGGCCAACCCAAGCAAACTTTGTAGACGAGAGTTGCTACTATCTCGCAATAATGTGACCTAGCATTTTTTGGAAATGGGAATAATTTCTGAACGGGGACATTTTTCGGAAACATGCACATGTTTTAAATCCCCAATATTATTTTGAAATACATTTTACGAAAAGGAGAATATTTTTTGAGAAAGTAAAGAATTTGGAAACAGTGAACATTTTGGAAATAGAGTAATTTTTGAAAATATGAAAAATTTGTGAACAAACGAACACTTTTTGAAACACGTGAAACATTTTAAAAAAACTTGAACATTATTTTAATTGTGCACATTTTTTTAAAGAGCAAACAAGTTTTGAAATCAGGAAGCATTTTTATAAAGTGATTTTTCTTGAAGTCGTGAACAACCATCCAGAACCTTTTTTTGTGAATATTTTGGTTTTCCTAGATTGTTTCTGAATATTATTACTTTTGGACAAGTGGTTGCGCCAGAGGCGCCTTGTATTTATTTCAGACACAGGTTACAGAAAGGATTTGGCAGTCCTTAGTACATAAGTTGCCAACCCTTGAAAGCGTAGGACAATGACCTCCTACATATTCCACTTTACAAAAAGCAAACTTAGTGCACGGGAGATGATCTTCTCTATAGGAAAAAGGTGCACAGTTGTGAGCTTTTACATTAAGTTCTCTAGGAATATGAAAAACTTGAATGTTCGCTGTTGCACCAATAACATTTGCTAGGTGGCTTCTAATTTTTGCGAAACACAAACAATTTTTAAAACCTTTTAGAAAACATGAACATTTTTTAGCTTGTAATTGTTTCTGGTGTTTTTTTCAAATTTTTTGAATATTTTTTATAGAAATTATGACATTATCTTAAAAAGGTAAAAAATGAACCATTTCAGAAAATGACATAATTAAAAAATCAAAGGAAAAAAGGGTAAAATAATGATTAAAAAGAAACACAAAAGATAAAATAAAACTCTAGAAGGTTCGAAAAACCAGGTCCTTGTACCATGTTGTTGATGTACAAATCGGCAGGCCCATTTCGGTCCGCTCGGATCACTTGCCTGTGCGAAGTAGCAGTAGTTTGCCGCATAATGCGGCAAATAGGGGAGTAGGGGGTCCTAGCGAACAGTTTTATTGCACGGAGCACCCAGCATTCTACATGGAACGGTTCAACACCGCCACGTGTTGCGCGTTGGCGCTTCGCACACTGGAATGGTTTTATTCAGTAACATGTTTTTTTTTGGTATTTGATTTGTTTTCCGATTTTTCTTTATTTTTTTGTTTTTCTTTTTGTTCTCCTCCTCCTTTTTATCTGCGTGAGCTTGAAAACCACGGTTGTGCTTCTCTGAAATGTGAAGCTCAGTTATGGCTCTCACATGAAAACACAACTGTGCTTCTTCGTAAAAGTGAAGCAGAGGTGTGCTTCCTGGTGAAGTATAACTTTTTTGTTTCATAGTTTTTACAGCTTCTCGCTTTTCTGCTGGTTTCTTTTTTCTCTGATTTTTTGTATTTTTCCTCGTTTCCGGTTTTTCAATCTCTTTTTTGGGTTTTTGTTATTTTTATTTTCAGAATTTTCAGTTTTCTGGTTTCATCTTTTCTAGTGGTTTGTGTTTTATTGGTTCTTCTTTTTTTATTTTCACAAGTAGCATACGCATGAAAAAACACAATTATGCTTCCAAAAGTAAAGTAAAGCACACATTAGTATAGTTTGAATCACAATCTAGTACTGTTTTTAAAAACGATTTACTATAGTTTGGGAGCATAGAGTTTGTTCGAAATAAAGTATGTCAAAACCTGTCAACATGAAATCTAGTTTTGTAGACCTCGACGCTAGAAGCACAATGGTGAGAACAGTTCATGATTGGGACGCATGATTCGAGAAATAAATCATTTTGTAAAAGTGAATCTAAGAAAAAAACAGAACCTCCAGGTGCAAGGTGAGAAAATTCGATCAAAATTGTGTGGTTGCGATAAGTGGCATGCATGTGATGCGTTCAATGTCACCACCACTGGGAGAGAGCAAGTAACAGTGGAGCGCTCCTTCCGAGCATCCCCAAGGGTCACCTGGGATGGGCTTAGAGCGCGCCACTCAGCCGCCACCATGTGTCGTGCTCTGGGCGCTC
>NC_057803.1:720645597-720728546 GCF_018294505.1 Triticum aestivum | reverse complement strand
GCTGGCTGGTGTACCATTAATCTGGTTGTTGGGATGCAGCGATCACCCATCGACTGCAATTTGGAAACAAGCGCACCCGTTCCTGGCCATGCAAAAGGAGATGTGGAGCAGACACGATCCACCTATCACGCATGGCATGACGCTCCGTGAATGACGTCGTGTGTCCCTGGACTTGGACAGGCAGCTGAACAGACGCTTGGTTCTACCGGCAAGCTTTCAGTAGTCATCAATCAACCATATAGTAGGAGTGCAGTTGTTCATATCTATCTTGTCAAATTCAAGTGTTTCTCACATGTACTTCCAAATGCATTGGCTGTCTGTTAAAAGTTAAAACAAATACCAGATATCCCTCGTGACGCCCATGAGCAAGCTCATCTCGTTGGCAGCAGCAGAGGCGGCAACGCTGATGGCGGCCCCAGCATCGACCTCGTTGCTGATTGGTTCCTAGTGAAAGGATATATTTTTTATATTAATTCAAGGAATTATCGTGGCCCTTGTTTTGCCTGTGAAATATCCGAGCAACTTCCAGTGCTCACCAGATGAAAGGGAGCCAAGCAAATAATGTTGACTTTTGGCGGCCAAATGATGATAATGTTATTCTGGAATTAAACAACAAAAGAAAATATAGATATATTGGAAGCAACAAAGCGAGAATAGTCTGTTGTAGAAAGAAAATTAAATTAAATAGTAAAAAAAGAAAAGAAAACAGAGCAGGCAGTACGGCAAACAAAGGAAGTCTGTAGCAACAATTGCACGCCTTGGCATCAGGTTGGTTGATAATCCATTCCATGGTATTTTCGAAGAATCGATCGTCGCCTCCGTTACATTGAGGCCACCGAAATCATTTGCACTTATGTACCAGTCATAACATAGGAAAGTTGAGTTGTGCCGACTTGGTGGTCGAAGCAGGCGGCAAGGTGAATTTGTGATGCTGCATTTCGAGGTGAAGAATCAAAGGAAGCCTGGCAAAGAGCATGAAGTACAAATATTATGGCAGCAAGAAACAGAGAGTGATCATCTCCAAAAAAGGACAAAAGGGAAACATAGAGATTGTATTGGCAAAAGAAAGCAAAGTACTCTTTTGTTCACAATTGCAAGTTATCTCATCAGATTGATCATCCACTCCAAAGTCCAAAGAATAGATTATCATCAGGCCAGCAGATGCCAACTGTAGCTCGATCTGAGATCTGGAAGCTTGCTCCATCGTCTTCGTCCCATCACTCATGCCCACAAGATACATGGAACTCCTGTGCCATTCGCCGCATAAAAAACATTCAAACTGCATCTAAGGTCTAAGCTCAGCTTCACAGCACATCGGAGGTCCGTAGCAGCAAAACTTGGAAGGTTTGGCAGCACCATGCTGTTGCTTAACAATGAAATTCAGCTTCGCAGTAGCATCTTCTGTAGTACAGTATATAATGTAGCGCATTGGATCTTGAGACAATTTCCGCCCTGCCGAATTCATATCTACACAGCATTAGTAAGATTATGAAAAACACTAATTTCTTCATTGTACGTATGGCTAATTCAGATTGCAAAATAGTACGTACAATATAATTTTTATATGTGGAGCATAAATAGCAATGCACGTAATAAGACAACACTGAACTGGAATCTGAGGTTTCTTTAATCTCTCGTAGGTACCAATCATCTCCTAAGTAAAACAAGATTTGAGTGGTACCTATATAGAATCAGAACTCGGAAGGCATCAACCAGAAACTCGTGGTCACCGCAGATCATCTTCACTGTTACGGGAACATGAAAACAGAAGAGAAGAGCGATGTATTAATTTTAAGTGTATAAGAAACATCATCAGTAGATAGCTACTACTACTACAAAACAAAACAAACAGAAATAGCTAGCTGACCTGTCGCTCCCTGTCTGCACATCTAAGTAGCTCTCTCGTGCTGCTCCGTGCTCGGAAAGTACAGCTGATGATTCCCCCATTGCTTCTTCCACCTCTACAACATTTGATCCTCCTACGGTGGTAGTACCCCGGTCTCGGAATGACACTCGCATCACAGGATGGTTTGGGTGTGATTTCACTTCCTGGTGCAGCTCAAAATTATTCAGCACCCTGGGGATTCGAATTGAAATCTCCTTGATCTTTGGAAGGTGTTTGATGCCAGTAATCCGTACAGAGTTTTGGAAGGTGAAATGTAAATATAGCTCTGCAATGTGGGGCATGGTGCCCTCCTCGTATCTCACCATTCTCATATCATGCCGGAAGTGCATACGAAGTATCCTGAGACTTGGAAATGCTTCCGACACAAACACTAGCTCCTCTCGAACACCATAATAAAACGAGAGATCAACGAGCATGAGGTTGGGCAGTGCCCCTAGCATCTCCATGGTTTTTTCTCCTTCTTTTTCTACGGACCCACAGAATATAATCTTCACCAAATGCCTCAGACTACCAACCCAGTTGGGCACCTCTACAATATTTCCTTTCAATCTCAGGGTCCTCATGAGGGGGGGAGCAAAGGAAGCAGAACCCAGCCACTCGATATTGTTACCATCCACATGAAGAGAGTAAAGACAAGGGAGCTTCCCAATGGCCTCCCAGAATAGCTTGCATTTTTCCTCGGTTGCCCCTTCCGTAGTCACTCTCAATTTCTTTAGTTGTGTAAGCTCCCCAAGCTCTTCGATTGCTCTGCTACTTGTTCTTTCGATGTCCACGTACTCTAGTATCTGTAACTCTTTTAAGTTACTGATTCCTTGACGCAACGCTACAGCACCCTCTTTTTCTTCACGCGCACCACTTGGAAACCCACTAGAGCATACCATGGGTATACACAATATACCACCCATGCACTTGTATTTCTCCATGTTCTCACTCAAATATTTGAAATAATCATAATATTTAAAATATTCATTTTTTCTGCACCGGAGCGTACGAAGACCTTCAAGTTTACCAATCTCAGTTGGTAGTGTTTTAATACAGCTGTATCCCAAGTCCAAACTCTGCAAGCCTTGTAACTTGCCAATAGATCCTGGCAGTTTATGCAAATTTGAACACTCACCAAAAGGCCTAACAGTCAGATATTTCAAGTGGCGCAGTGACCCTATGTTGTTGATGTCTTCCTGTCTGACAACAAAATCCCCATCTTCTAGGTCAAGGGCTCTAAGCATTCTCAACTTAGATGAAAAAAGTGAAGCTGATGGCTCCATGGATCTTTCACCAAACACGGTTAATGAACGAACATGGATACAATCCATGCCGATCTTTTGGCGCTTGCTACCATGGAATGCTACATGGTGGTAGTTACAGTCTGCTACAGCAGTAGCATTATCTCCTACCAAGTGCACAAAAATTTCATCCCTAGATATTGAGATCATCACATCACGCATGATATCATGGACTCGACAGCTCTTAATATTTCCTTCCATGTTCACTTTCGAGGGTTGAATCATGCTTCGGTTGATTAGCTCGGTGAAATAACTTATTCCAACATCCTCGATGTTTACTCCACCTCTGGCTGTAACAAACCCCTCGGCTATCCATCTGTCTACTAGACGCCTCCTTTTGATTTCAAAATCCTCAGGAAAGATGCTTAGATATAGAAAGCATGACTTGAGATGAGACGGCAAGTTGTTGTAGCTCAGAGTAACTATCTTCCTCAGTGCTTCAAGGCTAGGGTTGCTCTCGAGCTCTGATGGGATTTGTTCATAGATACTTTCCCACTCTGTCACCTTTTTGCTGGCAAGCATGCCTCCAATAGTGAGTATAGCCAACGGCAGACCACCACACTTCTTTACCATTTTGTTGACCACCATCTTCACTTCCTTATCATTTTTCATGTATTCATGTGTTTTCCTACTCTTTCTTAGTAGCAAATGTGTGGCATCCTTTATTTGCAGATGTTTAAGCTGGTAGATAAGCGATTCAGAAGTGCACTGCTCAGCCAAGCCAACATCTCGAGTTGTTATTATTATTCGGCTACCTTTGTTGTTTCTAATAGGAAAAGCAATATCTTTGATCCAATTCCAAGAATCTATGGTCCATAGGTCATCGAGAACAATGAAGTACCTCTTGTCCTCCAAATTTTCTCTGAGGTACCTGGAGAGGTCTTCTACTTGCACTGCCTTCCCTTCAAGATCTTTCAAGCATTTCCTCAGTGACTCGGGACCCAAAAGTTGCATAATCATGCCCTTGAGCATCTCCATCTTGGAAAATGACTGTGATATGGTGACCCAAGCACACCAAGCAAATTTATTTACAATGTTTTCCTTACTTTCATATACTTTCCTGGCAAGAGTAGTCTTGCCTAAACCACCCATGCCAACGACACTTATCACCTTTGAAAGACCATATCTAGAGTTAACATCAACCATATTAATCAACTCCTTTTTGGTCTTAGCAAAGCCCACAAGCTGTGCCTCGTCAATGTTGCTAGCTGAGTGGCTGCGGATATCTTCCATGTAGGAATTCGCCTCGTCAATACTGCTGGAGGCATCCGTGTTGATAAAGTTATAGCGGGTGTTCCTGTTGCTCACTTCCTCAACTCTTGCTTTGAGACCACGGATCTGTTTTGCAATGCGACGACGGTCTTTCAGCTTAAACAGCCGTCGAGACCGGCTCCGGCTTCCCACATGCACCATAAACTCATCAAGGCAATCCTCAATGACATAGGCTAGATCCCTTACTTGCTTCGCCCACACCTGCAGTTGCCTGTTATTTTCCTTGGCTGCTTCAGCGGTCACCAGAAATGCCTGCATCGTCTCTAGCTCGTTTTTCATAAACCTGTCAAACAAATTAAGTTCATTACAACTACTGTTGTTGGTGCCATTCTGCAGCTGCTGCGAACATATGCAACAGAGCAGATACTGATGCCTCCGTCAGGACAGAAACATGCAGCAAAGGATGCACAAAGATTCGATTATTTTTTGGTCCGATATAAACTATTTCTTGAATGATTTTTTTGATTTATATTTTAGGTTGCCTCACAAGTCACAACTTACAGTTTTGATTATTTCTTTGGTCCCATAAACTATTTCTTGAGTGATTTGTCATTCCCAGTATAACAAGAATGGCAGAGCAATTTCTAATCATAATAGAGAGAAACCTACGGGAAGTGAGATCTGCAAGAACTGTTTATTTCCTAGCCGGGGAAGGGGAATGGCCGAAAGAAAACAGAGTAGAGTACTAGTACAAGCGGCAAGTGGTGAGTGCGTGGGTGATTTTACATACCGAATGTCGTCGCGGACGCCCATGAGAAGGCTCATCTCGGTGGCGGCGGCGGAGGCGGCCACGCTGATGACAGCGCCCAGCATGGATCGCGCCATGCTCACCACCGTGCCCGCCATGATCTATGGCCGGCCGGACGGTCCAAAGCTCCCAGCGAGCAAGGTCGGCTTCGCTAGGTTAGATCTAGATGGCAGGGTGCACTGGAATCTGGATCGGAGAGGGGAAGAGAAGAGATGGCTACGGCCGTTTACGCGTTTGCTTGACTCGCCACTTTTACAGTCACCCCCGCTCCTGCTCCAATAATTGAATCGCACTGCATTGCCGGCATTCAATTGAGCCGCTCCAGTCTCGTGCATGGACTGGACGGGCAGCAACAGTGAGTGCACTAGTGCAGTTGCTCGGTCAGTCTGTCCCACAGGCCGCTTGCATTTCCAGCTAAGAGCAACTCCAACGCTGTTCAGCCGAAAACACCGGCCGAATGCGCCTATCCAAGCCCAAAATGCATCCGTTCGCTATTCGTCTAGACGCATTTTCGGTTCATATTTACGTCATGTTTGTGTTCACACGAACACGAGAAGGATGCGCCGGGCATCCGTTTAGTCTCCGTCGTGGCCCCATCTATCGGCCGCCCAACTACCACCCGCGGTTGTAGTCAATGTAGCCATCTAACTCGGGCCCGCATGGCAGCGTGTGGAAACATCAGGTCCTCCTAATTCAAGCATGCGGGGAGGGGGCCGGCCTCATTTCTCCTATCCGTCCACATCTGGCCAAGCTTGCTTACTCGCCGACGACACGAAAACCCTAGTCATGGGTTTCTTCGGCAAGGGAAAGGGCAAGCTCGAAGCCGCCACCGTCCCCATCAGCCTCTCAGATGGAACCGTGTGCGGCCAGTAATCATCGATCATGGGACAGGCTATACATCTCGGGGCACCAAGCGCACTGGCACAGGGATTACTGCCAGCCGCCGCCACCACACCCACCACGGCTTGAACCTTGACCCGCACTGCATCCCAGGGCCCGGTGGTGCCGCGGTCGCCACGGGCACATGCAGAGGAGATGCGCAAACATCACACCTTCCTGATGCCGAAGCAGCGGCGCCACCCTGCCTACGCGCCAGACTCCCCAAACTAGGAGGTCTGGTTCTCCAAAGAGCACGACGCGGCCCGCCGCGGCAGTGTGTAGCTCAAACTCGGGTTCGTGCCGCCGCCCCCAGAGGTGGAGCCGGAGGAGGAGGCGGCCTACCAGGCCGCTTCGAAGGCGGCTTTGCAGCGCACCCTGGAGGAGAGTCAGCGCGAGGAGGACGCGCTAGGACGGTTTGCAGGAGGCCCTCGCGCTGTCCACGGTGAGGGACTATGTCCAACCCCCCCCCCCCCCCCCATCGGCCGCGCCCAAGATCGGCCCCGACGCACGCTGCGCCCACGCCCACGCCACCATAGGCGGACCTCCACAAGTGGTACGAGTGGTAGGGCTGCCTCCGCGAGTGGGTGAGCGCGCCGCCCGTGTGGCTGGCGCTACGCCGAAGTAGGAGGTGGCCTACCTCTAGCAATGGAGGGCTCGCCGAGGCGTGCGATCAAGGACGGCCAGTGGCGCATGCAGCAGGAGCTCGAGGAGGAGGAGCGCTTGCGGCGCTGGGCACGAGAGGAGGAGCAGGACGAGGAGCGCCGGAAGCTCGTGGAGGAGACAGCGCCACAGACTACGAGGAGGCGGCAGGGGCGACGTGGCAGCATGTCTCCCCTTAGGTGGGGCCACCGCCAGCCTTCGTCGACCTCACCTGCCCGAACGACGACGCGTAAGGTAGCGGCGGGGGTTCGCCTGGACAGCAGTTTTTTATAGTTTTTAATTATGTTTAATAAAGTTTAAGTGGACTTTGGCAGACGTTGATCGGCCGTTTAATGTGTAATTGAGTTGACTTTATTTTAAATTATGCGCATGTGTTTATTTTATTTTTTGACCCACGCGAGAAATATGTCGGTCCCTCATTAGAGGCACCTGCCGACCCAAATCAAAAAGCGGATAAATCCGTCCACTTAGCCGATCAAAACGGACAAAATCCGCGTCCATTTGGTTATCGCGTTGGAGTTGCTCTAATTGCGATCTGCTTTTTTTCCTTTTCTGCTTTGCAAGTTCAAATGGGAGTTGTTATTTTTACAAGTTTTGTCTTCTTCTGCAAACCCCATACAAAATAACAAGAATATTTACTTTAATTAACAACGGTATTGCATACCGCTCTTGAAAGCAAATTAACTGTTGTAGGGTAAAAGAGCAGCATACTCCATGAGTAGATCGTAGTGGGAATCTTACTGTTTTACTTGTGACCATACAGGGGCAATAATGATCTGAACCCGTGTCAGGCTCTGGCTCAGATCAGACTAGCTAGCTTGCAACTTTACTTCAGCGTCCTTGGCTTCATACGGGAATACCGGACGCACGGGTAGTGAGTGTCCGAATACGACCCAGGTCACCCAGCCACGTTCCACTTCTCCACGTCGCCTCGGGACGGCTTGCCGGGATCGGGTGACTACTAGCAGCGTTTGACAGGCTGCATTAGATCGGGTCATTGCCCGCACGGGCAGGATTTAGTTCAAAGTAGGCTTGGGCCTGGCTCTGAAGGAACGGTCGAATCGGCCGTTTTTTCTGAGCCAGGCTCGCTTGAGCTAGGCATGGCGAGCGCCTGCACACCTGGGAAACGCAGGAGATGATGTGAAGGCTCATAACTCTCCATGCCCTCTCCTGTCACCTCCCTCACCAGTTCAAACCCACTACCCCTCTTTCATCTCATCACACGTTCGGTTTCTCTGATGGCCACGCCGCCATCTCGCCACGCCCCGTCCACTACATTCATCCCCGGCAGCAATCCAATCCAAGAGAGGTGGATTGCCGGCCTCTCCGCAACCGGAGTAGATCTGGCGGTGGCACTGTGAGCTCGCTCCCCTTTCTAGACCATGTCGCCGCCCCGGGCCAATGCAGCACCGACGCCAGTCGCTCCAGCTCCGCCACCGGAGCCGGTGGTCCTCTCCTTCGGCTCAAACATGGCGGGATCCAATACCCACCGGCGATGTCCTTTGCAGGCCCCTCTTATGGCGGTATTTTTACTACCATATGAGTGTTTTCTCCTCTGCGTCCGGTGCAAGGGGAGGGGAGCTCGAAGACGCTGGCGTCATCTTCGAGCCGGCACAGCATGAGGTGCATGGTCGCAGCCGGAATGGCCGGGTCCTCTTCATTGGCGGCGGCAGCACCCCTCTTCCCGCCGGGTTTTTCACCACGGCTGGCATACGTTACACCGGCAACCCCACTGTAATCTTTCAAATCTCCCTTTGCTTCCTACTTAGGGTTCTCAGGATAGTTCTAAGTGTGTTAGATTAGATTGTGGACAATACATTGGACCTGATTCGATTGGATTCGATCGAATTCAACCGCATTCGATCATAATCTACTGTTTTGGGGATGAACCAGAGTGCATGCGTACTTTGGTCATCCCACATGGCTGGATTGTTCATAATGCAGTGTTAGTTTGCATCGTTTTAGTGCCACATTGTAACTTTGTACTGCCAAATTGTTAGTTTGTAGTGGCACATTCTTACTTTGTACTGCCACATTGTTAGTTCTTAGTGCTATAACTAGTGTATATGCTACTATTCTTGCTGCTTGTTACTTCTTAGTGCTCCTCTTGCTCTTGTTGCTAGGGGACGTGAGTGCATGTGCCATGCAAGTAGGTCATACCTGAATGCCAAAAATAGTACTCCCCCCATTCCACAATGTAGTGCGCCCGTGCTTCCTGAGATGTAACTTTGACCGTAAATTTAACCAACGTGACCAAATGCGGCGGGAGCAAAAATTATACCACTGAATTTACGGTCAAAGTTAGATCTCGGGAAGTGCGGGCGCACTACATTGTAGAATGGAGGGAGTAGGTGCAAGTAGGACATGTGAGTGGTGGCTTGATCTGATCAGTGTTAGCACTGATAACTGTAAGCACTGATCAGAGTAGCACTGATCATGATCATTGTAAGATCTGTTCAGTGAGCATAGATGATGTCCTACTTGTTAGCTTTGATCATGTGTCATATGTTGCTAACTGATGTCCATCTTGCTGACAAGATAATGAACACGGAGGGGTACAGAGCCGTGGTGGTGTACAGGTCGTCGCCGGCACAGAGGGGCCGGAGGACCTCACCCCCACCAACCGGTGGCTGAAGATGGTGGTGTTCCTTGGCAGGCTGGACTACATGAGGATGCCGCTAGGCGCTGGCAGGAGGACGAGGATTGGCCAAGAGGAGGGTGCACGGGAACCTATCAGGTTCTACGTGCAGATCAGTGACCATGAGGACATCGCCATGCTCATCATCCCGCGTAAATTTAGGCCGGTGATGAAGCAACAGCTGGTCAGCGGCCCTCCTCGCGTCGTGAGCCTCTCCTCCAACAAGTGGTGCGAGTTCTGGGTCCAGGTGCAGATGTTCAAGGGGCACATTGTGCTGGGGCGCGACTGGGACTACTTCTGCTGCCGGCACAAGATTGTCCCCGGCGACCTGGTTCTCTTCAAGCTCTCCAGCCTAGGGCTTGATACGTCTCCAACGTATCTATAATTTTTGATTGTTCCATGCTGTTTTATTATCAACCTTACTTGTTTTATAATTATTGTATAGTCATTTTATATCATTTTTTGGTACTAACTTATTGACATAGTGCCAAGTGCCAGTTACTTCTTAGTGCTCCTCTTGCTCTTGTTGCTAGGGGACGTGAGTGCATGTGCCATGCAAGTTGGTCATACCTGAATGCCAAAAATAGTACTCCCTCCATTCCACAATGTAGTGCTCACGTGCTTCCTGAGATGTAACTTTGACCGTAAATGAGTGAAATAGATAATGTGCTCACCAACCTTCTCCAATCTATAAAAGACACGCTAGTCTTTGTGGTCTTTCTGTAGCCTTCACATTATCAGGATAGTACTAGCAGCCGAACGAACACATATGGAATCGAGGATCCCAATCGAGAGAGCGGTGAAAAAAAAGATAGGTTGGATCAATGTAATCAATGGAGAAATATGAATGGGAGGCATTTGGAAATACATCATCTTGAAAAATTATATGGGACGTATGGATAAGTATAGTTCAAGTGTGTCGGAGGAGGAAAGGTAACGGCAACATTGAGATAATCACAGTTGCAATGGAGGGGCTGGTACATGTCAGCGGCCACTATCTACTACACGAATTTCACATTCTAAAAACTGGATCGGTTTTTGCCTCTCTGACTCCTCAACCCCGCGATTGCCATCAATTTTTTCATCTCGCTGGAATCAATGTGTCAGCCATCGGGCTAAAGGGGTGAGTCAGATTGACAGAGGAAGCCAGGTCGCCATCGTGCTAAGGCCCAATAGGACCAGCACACCAGTACAACAACCTTCCCCGATGAAGAATAACTTAGATCGGAAGGATCCAACCCAAAGACACATAAACCTAGACGAGGAACGAAGATATCCATGAAAATCCACCAAAGATAGAACTGTCGGAGACATAGCTCACACGCCCACCAACGATGCTAGACGCACCTCCGGAACGGGGATTGGGAGGGAAGACTTTTATTAAATCTACAGGGAGACATCACCCATCTCTTCTTCCTGAGCACGACACAAACCCTACCAAAACTGAAATGAATGTTTAAAATTAGAACCCTCCCGCCGGCCCTTGCCAGGGTCCACCGCGCCCCGATGACCCTATGGCCACCGGAGACGAGGCAGACCTGCGGCACACCGGGAAGAGGTGGATACCCTAGCTTTTTTTAGGAGGAGTCTCATTTTCTTTATATACTTATATAAAGGGGTGTACAAATTTTCTGGGACTTTCATATTTATAATTGTTTTCTTAACGACCATAGTTTAGGTTGTTGAAATCCAAAGGATTATCAATGGACTGTAAAAGTAACTTGCTAATATATATATTTCCATCCCATCTTACTAATACATGTACTTGCATATATGTATTTTCGCAAGCTTTAGATACATCCCTGACTCATTAATCCCATAAGTTGAGCTATTAGCAGCAACCACACGAAGTAAGTCCCTAGGAATTATAAAAATAATAATGGGCTAAAGCTCAATAATTCCAACAGTTATATAGGTACGTTTGTAAGGACCTATGATACTAATATATGTCATTAAGCTTTTCGCAAAAAATACCTACTATTGAAATAAATAAATAAATAAATAGATAAAGAGGGAGTATTTTATATGTCCGGTGGAGATGCGGTGAGCAATCCCAGATCTAGTTAGAGATTGTTTTGTCTTAATAAATATTATACAAAGACTTGAGAGGAGTTTTAATTTGGTCAAGTGGATACTTTTGTTGATCCCGATTTGTGATCCGAGAGAGAGCTGACTTTTTATGATGCCTATTTATGAAGGGCAGTGGTGACAACGGCTTGTCAGACATATGGTAGTTTGGTGGTCTAGCAATCTCAATGCAATTTTTATTATGTTTGAGATGTTTTGAACTTCTACATTCATCTACAAGGAAGACCCGCAAAACAGCGATATATGTTTGACCGGTCATTTTTGTTCAATTTTGCAATACAATGGGGACCCTTTATCGCCATGTGACGTGATTCGGAGGTCCGTTTTCCGGCAAAAGCGAGAGTAACATGGGGGAGCTATACCGGAGTCTGGACATCCACTTGACAGAACTATACTTATCCATACGTCCCATATAATTTTTCAAGATGATGTATTCCAAATGCCTCCCATTCATATTTCTCCATTGATTACATTGATCCAACCTATTTTTTTTCACCGCTCTCTCGATTGGGATCCTCGATTCCATATGTGTTCGTTCGGCTGCTAGTACTATCTTGATAATATGAAGGCTACAGAAAGACCACAAAGACTAGTGTGTCTTTTATAGATTGGAGAAGGTTGGTGAGCACATTATCTATTTCACTCATTTCCGGAATTTGCATCATACTTGAGCCTTAATTACCATTCTCAAAAGAGGACTGGCTACACATGTGCTCTGCCACCACTTCCCTGTCTCACCCTAGACTCTAGACTCAACACCAAGTTGCCAAGCTTGTGGGAGACGAGCATACACTGAAACCCAAAACAATGGTCAATGTTATAGCGTCATATACCATCTGAAATTTGTGGAAGGAGTGTCATCCTCGAATCTACATCAACGCTACCCACCGCCCCTTAGTGAGCTAGCCTTCAAGATTCCAATTGACATGTCATCCTTGATTATAGGAAAGAATGTGGCCTACAACCTTCCGATTGTTCGTTGCTTCTATCCATTCATGTTTGCTTTGGCAGAGAGAGGAAGCCCATCAATGTGGTCCATGACACAGCAAGGTTGATGAAGATGGCTCTGGATATAGCTACCTTCCGCACAGTATCAGAAAAGGATTATAGATTGGATTGCCTTGTTCCAGTCGAGGTAGCGGCATAAAAATTCTTCGACAATAGATTTGATGTTTTGGGGGGTATATAGGCGAAGGGCCAAAAATGCGTTCAAAGGGTACCTGTAAGCTCCACACGCCCTAATAGCATTCCCCGGACCTGGGCGCGGGGCATTCGCGACTTGTTAGCCCTAACGGTTCGTCTTTGCAGGTTTGGCTCCACAATGTTCTCCCTATTACGAAAATCTTAGTAGGGATATTTTATGATTTTTATCGCTTCGTAAAATACACTTTTCTGTAAAGCAAAAAACAACATTTGACACTCTGTCAATAATATGTTGGTCCAGGAAAAGTGAAAATGTTATATAGAAGTCTGTACAAGTGCAACAAATATGGCATGAACATGACAAAAAAGTTATAGTTACCTTTGAGTGTTTTTATGAACATGACTTAAAATTTAGCCATCAACTATTATTGCACTTTCAATTGGAGAGGAAATATTGAGCCATTTTTTATGAAGTGACATTTCTCTTCTTCCTTCTTCAATTTAGCCACCTTGTAGTAGTTTGTCCCTGATTCTTACCAGAATACTCTGTCTTCTACCATTACCTTAGCGTTACCGCTACATGGCCTCCATAGAAATACGTGACATAAACCTCTTTTTACATCTTACTTCCTCCATCTAGGATAAAAGGGCCCATGAACCTCGGTAAACCGTTTGAATTTAAATGGCCGCAGCAATTACATTGAAAGTATTTTTCCTCGATTCTACTCCAGTTTGCCGTGTTAATTACAACTGGGAGCATGCATCCAGCAAAATGCTCCGGTCAATACGCCGGACCAGGCATGCTAAAGAGAATGCATGCAGCCAATTAAATTGCTGCAATCAATTAAGTTGCATGGAGGGGGTATATGATTTTTGGAGAAGTTTGTGTTTCCCTATGCCTCCCATCCATATTTCTCAACAAATTGCATTGATCGAACCCATCCCAATTGTCACTGCTATGTCCCCTCTTTAGCGCCACGACTCTGTTCATGTTTGTTTGGCTGCCGGTACTATGCTTATAACATAGATAGAGGCTACAAGAAGTAGCGACTCTGCATTTTATAAGTGCAGCTCATGCTTAGAGCGAGAAATGTTGTTGAGCACATTAGCTATCCATCAATTAATTTTATGACCAAATCTTGGATTTTACGTCGTACCGAACCTTTATTTATTTCCCTTTCTCTAGAGAGGTATCACAATACATGTGTGCTCTGATCCATTGTCACCATCTAACCTTGGCATGTACACTCAATATTGAATATCAATTCTTGTGGGAGAGCCATGCTCCCATTATAACCTCATACACCGGCTGCATTCTGGGGAAGGAGTGAAATTCTTGGATATCTCCACGATCCTGCCTCCAGCCCCATCGTATCGGACTTCAAGATTGCAACTGAGGTGAATCCCCTGATTCTTGCAGGAGAGTAGCGTAGTGCTATCTTTCTTTTGGAAAGACTTTTTCTACTTCTGATCCTTGTTAGGTTGTAAAACTTCTCCTTTTTACAATGAACTTGACCATTGATGGCGCACGTTGCAGCGCCCATCTGTTTCTATGGTGTAATGTTTGGGATTGATGTGTATATATGGAGGGATTTTACTTGTCAGCAGGCTACCTAACATATTATGGCGGTGTTTGGATTCCACCTAAGAATTAGACAATTTTATTGGAATATTTATGTCTCCATGGTGGGGAGTAATAAATTTCAATTACTATGTTTCCTGGGGTTACAAATCCTAAACCCTACTTCCATGACCCAGTAAAAGAGTTCCATGATCTACATCGGTACCAAAGGATCGAATCTATACATGAATATGGGTTGTGTGTATGGGGGCAGGGACCATGGGCTTCGATCCCTTTGCAGACTATTGTAATTCAAGAATTCATAAGAGATCTAAGTAAAATTGCAAAGATCAACATAAACATACCAATATCAACGTAAGTGTTATTCAATAAACATCAAGAATGATTTTGGTGCTCACCTCGAATTATTGGTCAATATGGCAATGGACACCCTTATGGCAAGTGTCATTTTAACTCATATAGCAATTACCTTATGGTAAATCAAACATCAGGCCACAGTAAAATTCAAATGTGACAGATTGTGGATAAAATAATAGAAGTATCACAAACATAATTGTACCATTTTCTATAAGGTTGTGGCTCTTAGTTTTCTATAGCCTTTCCTCTCCTATCCTGAACATGGATTAGTCTTTATGGTGGCTCACAGGTTTTGGCATACTTCAATTGCTCTTGTGCTCGCCATTCTTGACTGCCTTTAGCTTCACTAGTGCCACCTCCAACTCCTTCTCAGTGTCATTGTCTTTCAGCATTTGATATCCAACTGTTTCTTCTAATTTACATGAAAGACGGAATTGATGCAACCTTTCTAGTGTCAATGACACACATTAATGGTGATAGTCATAATTAATTATAGACAAAAGAAATCTAAGGAGCTCATTGAAGGTTGTTTACTTTGCCTTTCTCCTGCAGAAAGCAAACAAGTAATGCTTGGTAATTATAAATTTAGGAATATCATACTCAGGCACCATGGCTATTGGGTTAAGTGTACGACAAGGTATCAATTGTTCATCTGGAGGATGACGATATTTGTTACTTAGAAACAACTAATGCATGCTTTTTGAATGTAATATGAAAATCATGTAGAAAGGCGTCCTTTGTAAAACACGAGAAGTTCAGAATCAACAGATGAAATGCAAACCCATCACGCACAATCCATTGTTGCAACATTCCATGGATACACTGGATGCCTTACCTAACATTGCCTTCCTTGCCACTCACAAATTAGAGAGCAAAAAACAGTGGTACCTAATGCATTACCTTCATGTAGTACTACACTACATATCTGAAAATGTTCCACATGATTCAGAGGAAGATAATCTATATGATCAGAACAAGAAAAATACTGATGATGATATATACAACAAAATAACTTTAAGGTGTCGATAGGCTCCTATATATTATACTTAATAGTTTGCTAACCCGTGCATATATAGCCATTGGTTGCTTTTACTCACTTAATCTGCTGTAAAGAAAAAAAATGCAGGAAAAGGGCATATGGTAAGTAAAAGCGCATATTGTAAATACTGAAAGTACACCATAGATACTACTTGAGGTTCATATAAAATATAAAAAAGGTTTACATGTTGTCAAGTAGATGATTCAAAGGCTATGTTTCTGCAAATCTAGGCTTTCCTTTAGTTAAAGAACGTGAGGGAAAATACAAATCCAGATTACAAGCTAGACTGCATATGAATTATTGCTACCTGAAAACCAAAAGAGAGGGAAATAAACGAGACAAATATATGGACTATGTTTAATAGGTTCAGTGATTTACTGCAGAATCCAAAAATATCGACGTACGTGGATGAAATGTCAAGCTATGTTAGAAGTACAATGAACAAACAATTTAGTATCAATGCTCTCAAGTAAATAAATGGTACTCTCCATTCTTGGTTTCCTCTTCTGAATCAAATGGCACGCAAAATAAGCATTCTATAGTCTTTAAACATGAGAACTGAATGGATATGGCATTCTATAGTACCTTTTGGAGTTGTTCAATCGTCTTCATGCCAATCGACTTGATCTATTCAGAATCAATATTGGCGAGATTGTCTTGTTGCCGAAGATTAAGGAGGCTGAACGGATTCAGCAGTTCAGACCCATATGTCTCCTTAATGTTAGCTTCAAGATTTTCACAAAAGTGGCTACGAATAGGTTAAACTTGATAGCTGACCGTGTTGTCCGTCCATCCCAAACGGCCTTTATGCAAGGACGAAATATACTAGATGGTGTAGTAATCCTGCATGAGACCGTCCACGAGATGCACCGAAAAAACATGAGTGGAGTGATATTCAAAATTGACTTTGAAAAGGCATATGACAAGGTCAATTGGTCTTTCCTTCAATAGGCCCTAAGGATGAAAGGTTTCTCCGATAAATGGCGCCAGTGGATCCACAATTTTGTAACTGGAGTTAGTGTGGCCATCAAAGTCAATGATGATGTAGGTCATTACTTTCAGACAAAAAAAGGACTATGGCAGGGTGACTCTATGTCCCCAATGTTATTTAACATTGTCGCTGACATGTTGGCGATTCTGATTGAGCGCGGCAAGCAGGACGACCAGATTGCAGGAGTAGTGCCACACCTTGTGGATGGTGGCCTCTCTATTTTACAATATGCCGATGACACAATTCTTTTTATGGAACATGATCTGGACAAGGCTCGAAACCTGAAAATCTTGCTTTCAGCGTTTGAACAAATGTCGGGTCTCAAAATAAACTTCAATAAAAGCAAATTGTTCTGCTTTGGAGAAGCCATTGAGGCGGCGGCCGATTATGCTGACCTATTTGGTTGCGCACATGGCCAATTCCCGATCAAATATCTGGGAATACCGATTCATTATCGACGCCTCACCATTGCGGAGTGGAAGTATGTAGAGGAGCGTCTAGAGAAACGGTTGAGTAGTTGGAAAGGAAAACTACTCTCAGTTGGAGGACGGTTGGTTTTGATTAACTCTGTCCTCACAAATATGGTTCTCTATATGCTTTCTTTCTTCCAACTCCCAAAAGGGGTCCTAAAAAGACTGGATTATTTTAGATCCAGATTCTTTTGGCAAGGAGACGGTGAAAAGAAAAAATACAGGCTGGCCAAATGGAGCGTGGTTTGTAGGCCGAAAGACCAAGGAGGGCTCGGAATTCATGACTTGCAGGTCAAAAATGAGGCCCTACTCAGTAAATGGTTGTTCAAACTTCTTACTGAGAATGGTGTTTGGCAAACCATGTTGCGCAACAAGTATCTAGGTCAAAAGTCGGTGTCCCAGGCATTTTGGAAACCTGGCGATTCGCACTTTTGGGCTGGCCTAATGGCGGCAAAGAAACATCTCTTTCGCTTTGGGTCTTTCACGATAAAGGATGGGTCGGAGATTCGTTTTTGGGAAGACGTCTGGCTAGGCAATGCCAGTCTCCAAGAACAATATCCAGGCTTATACAACATTGTTCACGATAAGAATAATACTATTGCGCAAGTGCTCAGTTCATTCCCGCTGAATATTTTGTTCAGGCGGGATTTGATTAGCCCCCGACTTGTGTCATGTCATAATCTTTTATCCTGACTGGATTCGATTTACCTGACACAAGGTCGGGATGTGTTTTGCTGGAACCTTACTACATCAGGGTCTTTCACTATAGACTCTATGTATCGTGCGCTCACACATTCTGAGGTACCAGTGAGTAATAACAAGAAAATTTGGAAGTCCAAGATTCCACTAAAAGTGAAAATTTTCTTGTGGTATCTTCGTAGGGGGGTTGTGTTAACCAAAAACAATCTCGCACGACGCAACTGACAAGGGAGTAAGAAGTGTTGTTTTTGTACTCATGACGAGACAATCAAACACCTCCTTTTCCAATGCATGTTTGCGCATTCTACGTGGTCAGTCATCCAAATAGCGTCAAATTTGTATCCGCCCACAACTGTTGCCAATATTTTTGGTCATTGGTTGGACGGTATTTCAAATAGGTTCAGAACGCTAGTAAGGGTGGGAGCGTATGCCTTAATTTGGTCGCTTTGGCTATGTAGAAATGATTTTGTTTTTAATGGAAGAAATGCTTCTCCTCTACAGGTTATTTTCCACTGTACACAATTGCTACGTATGTGGTCTATGTTACAACGACCGGAGGACCAACCGCTGTTCAAGGCGGTCTGTATGCGATTGGAGCAGGTGGCTATGGAGGTTTTTTCCCAACATGGGTGGCAACATAACCTCGGATCGATCCACCACCTCCTTCGACATAGGCATAGTGTCGGTCTATAGGGCTCTACTGTTGCCGATTTGTCGGTTTTTTCATCAATTTTTTTGTCAGACCTTCATATTGGGCCGTGTGCATCATAGTTATGCAGAGGCCGGGTGTTACTCATAATGCTTTGTATCTGCTTGATGCTACATTTGAGATAATAAAATCGCCCTTTATCGAAAAAAGTACGTAGTTAACTAATACCAGAAGGCAAGTTGTTTCATTGTTCTTACATGCCCACTTCCTGGCAATTAGCATGTACATCATTACAACTCTAAACAGGTCAAAAACATGGAAAAGACAAGTACTACAGGAAAACTTAACCTCTTCGGCTCACTGGTCTTTATTCTGCAGAACAAGCAAGAGCTTTATTTGTTATCCATTAAGAAAGAAAGGAAGAACGAAAGTACAAAATGGTTATACAACACTAAAGCCTTGTGCTCTCCAGGTGATCCATCTACCGTAGCAACGATTACTCATGGATAATGTTTACACTGGCCTCTGTATAAGGTTAATTAATTTCATTTTCAGTTAATTCACATTCATATTGTATGAGTTACTATGTATGTGGAATTTCAAGCCACTTTTGCCTTGTCGGACCTTAGTCCATCTGTGAGAGGTTCCATGAGGACCTTCATTCACATTCATATTGATACTAGTTGTATGTACTACCAATTTCCAAAAATGGGAAATAAGATGCGGCAAGATACAAGCACAATATGCAGAAATGTTCACGAAAAAACTGAAGGAATTGAAGACAAAAAGGCACTGTCAATTTAATACTCATACCTCCAACAGAATCATCTAATCAGCCATGGATACTGAATCTGGATACCTAGAATTGGAGCGCTTGTATTCATCCTCCTCATGCGCCACCTCCACGGTGTAGGGGCTCAAATCCTTTCACGGTCAGATCGTGCTCCCTCCCATTGTCTCCCTGGGAACCAGGTCGCTCCAGCGGGCGCGTTCGTTATACTGTAGACAAAGAGGAAGGAATCGAGGAGGAGAGGAATATGCCCCTGCCGCCATCACCACCTAGCCAGATGCGATGTAGGAGGAAGGACTGCCAGAACGAAGATGAAGAAGAGCAACCAAATTAGTCAACCATGACCTTGTAGCTAGCTGCCCTTTCACGGCTGTAATCTGGGGCTATTGCTTGGCGATATACAAGTTTCCCTTCAACCTCTTGCCTACTGCTCATGATGGCTCTCTATCGGACTGGTGGTTAAAGGCTCTAGATGGTATAGGCACAAGCAGGAAAAAGGATCTCTCATCTCTAATCATGGCGGTTTCATGGCATGTTTGGAGTGAAAGAAACAACCATATATTCAATAACAAGGTATTCCTGAAGGTCGCTGAGAGCACCATCAACGAGCTCAACTCTTGGAGAATCGCTGGATTTAGAGGAGCTCAATGGACTGGCGCAGGATAGCATTCTTTCCTCCTTCCATTTGTATAGCTTTTACTTCTCCTTTCTGGCTCTTAGCCGTTCTGTAAATCTTGAACTGTATCTCTTGGGGTGACTCATCCTATCTTAATGAATGAAATCAGCACAATGTTGTTTTTCGTCAAAAAGTATTTGTCGAAGTATGGAGGGTGAGGAAGGAACAACAGGATGGTAGAGATTAAATGGAACACAGGGAGGAGTAGAGGAAGAGCAAGGAACGCCATGATAACGGGCCTGCAATTATTCGCTGAGGCGAATGCGGCGCATCCATTGCCATTAAAGATCCTCAATCCCCGGCATCCATTGCACTTAATGCTCCCTCAATCCCCGGCTAGTGGAATCCAAACAACACGCGACGGCTCGCTAGCTGCCCCGTCGCCGCCCCCTGCCATCGCCCTGAACCTGCATCACCCTACCTGCCGGCAAGGCCTCCGCGGAGCATGTGATCGATGCCCTATTTTCCAATTAGAAAAAAGAACATACGGCTGACTTGAGGCCTAGTAGGCCCAATTAACAACAGGCCGAGAATTTTGTTGCCAGAGCAGCGGCCCAGCCCATGTAGCGTGAACTGTGCGGCAACAGAAGCCCAGACAAGAATGGAAGAAGATCCAGCGGTCAAAAACTCACATAAATCCAAATCCAACGGTTGAAAATCTTGATGGCCTGAGAGGGCCGGAATAGTGCACGGTTGTAATGTCTCTAACTAGATCATCAATGGCGCGCGTTGCTGCGCCCGTCCATTTTATCAATAGAATGATTTGGATTTTAGTAATATATACAATTCAACAAAACTTGATACTCCCTCCTATCCAAATTAATTGACATTGGTTTAAAATATATTTAAACCCGCGTCAATTAATATGGATCAGAGAGAGTAGTACTTTCATGATAAACAAAGTAGGAGGATGACATAGTGACACATATATGTATAGATGCAATTCAGTCATAGAATCTATTTGCACAATAATCCATTTTGATAAAAGAATAATATAAATATTTGTAAGAAAACTCTATTAAAACTATATAAAAATTAAATGGTACAATATCTAAACTGGACATATACACAATGAAAAATACATAACAATTATTGTCAAATATTGTAAATTAACATAGGGTGGGACAACACTGCATACAAATACATGGAACAACAATACATAGTTCAACTTAAAAATGACACTGTACAAATTATGAACCCCTCAAACTAAAAGAAGGTACCCAACTGATTATTGTACAAGTTCATTCATTATTTATGATATTGAGTAAGCGTGTTTTTGATCTCCCCACAAGTTAATTAGTGGATATTTCTATAGCTTTACTATGTTAGAAAAGGTAATATAAATTCATCAAACAATCATTGATAATATAAGACAGAAATTTCATTCATCAAACAATCATTGATGATAATATAAATTGCAATATAAGACAAAAATTTAATTACGAAATGTATACCAAATTCTTTGTCATCTTGTTTTTAAGAGTTTGCAATGTGAGCACAAGAAACACACAAAATATTTCAATTAAGTGTGGTGCTAATATTGTTTACTAAATTATAAAGCTGCCCAAAACCATCCAGGTATTGAATTACATGATGATGTTTACTGATCCCAAAGAATGAAAAAAGAAAGGCCTTCCAGTCAAAATGATGCCTGCATTCAGGTTCGTGCACTTTGAATCAAAGTCAAGCTGCATAGGATGCTAAACAACATGTAAAGATGACAAGATCAAAAAGCTATAATTTAAATGGAAGATAACAGTAAAGCAAGCGCTACAGTTTGTTTCCAATTTTATAACCTTCTACAAAAATGTGCCAGTGGCTGTACATTTCTTCTAGGTCCATCTAATCACTTTAAGCATAAATTCATACTGCAAATTATCATATGAGAGATGCAGGCTTTAAGTGCCACTGCATGGTGCAAACTTTTCTATTTTGTGTCATTTTTATAGTAGATTTTTTTAATCTAGTGCCATATTTAAAGTTAAACTATCGATGCAAATGTCATGATTCTTTTCTGAACGTACAGTCAATTTTCTTGCCAGGAGGCGCAAGGGAAATTTCTTCAAATCCAAGAATTCCATTCTGTTTTGTGTAAAAAAAAGATCAAAGATCAGTAAAAATAGGGAAAATGTCGAGGGAAATGCACTATCGTATTAAGAGATATCATATTGTGTACCAAGTATCAACATCATTCCCAAATCAATGATTCACCTATGCACACATATTTATTTATCTAATAAAAGGATAAATAATACTGGTCTAAGTAATCAGTCCTAGGCCCAGGTGGAGGTTGTATATAAGAGGTAACTGAATGCCAATGGTTTTGATGTGAGTCGACCTAGGTAGGGATCAGTTTTTGTGAAGATTGTTTTTCATAAGAAATCGTTAGTATGTGGAGTCATATGCTCTTAGTATATACGATCAAGACTCTTAACAAGACAGATAATGTCCTTCCAGTCCCAGCTATCAAAGCTGGGGTGATTCTATGGGCAATTAAATGTCCCAAGAAAGTGGCGGGTACATTTGCTCAAGTGGATCTGGCTTGTTAAGGGGGAGTTTGGTTCAGAAGTCCTAGGATTTTTTTTAGTCCCAGGGACTAATCAAAAAAGACTCTCTAATAGAGTCTTTTTCTAGTCCCCGTAGAAAAAGTCCCTCCCGTTTGGTTCCTAGGGACTTTTTAGGGACTTTTTCCTAGTCTCTGGGACTAAAAAGTCCCTAAACCAAACACCCCCTAAATCATCTGTTTGTTAGTATTACATATTATGATATAAGTACGTGTGTGCCCAAAAAGCGTGCACGATTCTACAATTAGGAAGATGTATTTGCCATATATTGCTTATGGTTCCTACAGAATGGTAAACAGTGGCAAAAACAAGAGTCGGAGCGACTATATAGTAATTACATTAGAATGAAAAAAACAGAAAGACATTTTCATTGTACAATAATATAGACAGAAAATTCTTGTGCATTGTGGATTTACTGAATCAACGAATCTTATTGATCTTGAAAACCACCAGCTAAAACTCCTGAACCTTACTAATGCACAGGCATCACAACTCAGTTTTTTCATCTCTAATCATATACACAAACATGTACCAGCAGAATATTATTTTAATTTTGACAAGATGGGTGTGTATCCACTGACCCTGTTAATCATCCTGTCAAATATGGGTGTGTATCCACTGACCCTGTTAATCATCCGGTCAAGTATGACAACACTGATGATTTCTTGAACACATCAGACGAATATGGATGGGTTCCCTTGCTTTCGTCCAGGCAGTGGTCAATGAATCCATTTGGTGGTATATGGAGCGGGAACGACGATAGCGGTGCCCTGACGCCGGAGGCTCCACCGCCACCGTCCTGGCTCTCGTGTGCTGACTGCTAGAGGAATTCTGGCCAACCCTCTATCCAACAACTCGTACATATTTGTACTTCAATTAATCCCAGACATCTATATCGTCTTATGGAATCTTAGATTGAAGGATTCACCATAATACATAGATCAATGTGAAAAATAACTGGAAAAAAGATGCAGGAATCTGAATAGGTGGTTGGGCATTTGACAACTGAAGAATGTAAGAGATGGCAGGGATGTAAGGTTCTGGGCATGTCTATATTGTTGATACTACTGTGCTAAATATATATGCAACACAAGCACAAAACACCATAACACAAACCCATGAACCTGAGAAACTTGATTAACTAACAGAAGGCCTGCCCTTACCATGCAAAAAAAAAAAAAGACTGCCCCTAAACAAAGAAAGGAAAATTAGCAGGTGACAGCCAGTTGACAGTTCTCATCGAAGACAGTGTCGACGGGGTTCGTGGCGGCCTGGTTCACTTTTGCATCACCGATGAGCCGCGGCGTCGTTGAAGGTGACGCATGACGGATTGGTCGTTGGTCGTGATCTCCATGGAAGCAAATATCCCGATCCTTGGCGAGGTCGTTGCGGCCGTGGCGGATCTGGCCGCCGCCATGGCCTGCGCCTGACCTGGTCGATCTCCCTCTTCTCTTCTCTTCTCTTCTGATGAGGTGAGGAAGAGAGGGTGGGAGACGAGGTCGGCGGCTTTGGGGGAGAGGATAGGAGGGGCGGAGGCCGGCGGCGAGGTGGCGTGGGGGCGCGTGACGGGAGGGATAGCGTGGACGATAGTGGCGGTGGCGGCGTATCTAGGTTTCTCGAGAGTAGTCGCTCGCCCTTTTCTCCGATGTGTAAATTTCTTCGTGGGCTTTGTGGGGCAGCTAGGCCCAATCAACCAGAGTGCTGAGAAATTGCCATCGGAGCAGCTGCCCTTTAGGACATTTAGCCCACTTAGCAAGAGAACGTGGGATAAAACGACCATCCAACGGTCAAAAACGATTTTGACTCAAGATCTGATGGCTGAAATGCTGATGTCCTGAGAGGGCTGGGAGGGTGCTCAGTTGTAATGTGTCTAAATAAATAAATGGCAGAGCTTCATCTTGTTTGGCAAATTAACTTCAAAAAATAGCATGTCATGTCCTACGAAGAAGGTCGAGTCTTGTTCCATGCTTGTCAGGGAACATTTGTAGTTTGCATTCGTGATAAGATGGAGGGCATGGGGAACACGAATATCCATTTCTGCACTCGAACCCATCTAATTTTGTTGAACAGTAAAATAAAAAAAATACTAGAAAAATTCAAAAAACTCATAATTTCTTTTGCATGGAAGGTGTTCTAGTGTGTGAGGTGGATGCCAATTTTTTGCGCACATCTGACTAGCTCTCAGAAAATGGTCTGAACAGTGCAGGAACCCAGACCCCATTTCTTTTTTCCTGAGAGCTACACAGAGGTCCGAGTGTGCTGAAAATTGGCAGGGACATCATGCACTCAAAAATCTTCCATGCAAAAACAAAATTTAGATGCTTTTGAATTTATAGCATTGAAAAAAATATAGAACAAACATAATTTGTTTAAAAGGCACTGAATAAAATGAAAAAAAAAGTCTAGAACACAGAATGGCCCATGGAAGATCATCCATCGCCGCGCGGTTGCTGCATTTGGTGGAGCAGCGTGCAACGAACCAAGTCAAGCGCGCACGCTTGGCATCTGGTGATGAGTTTAGTGAGGCGTGCCGCGGTCACTCTCCTGGTCTTTGTCATAGTCAGTCTGCTGATTGCTCAATTTAGCCAGTAGGTTCATGGAACTATGGACAGTTGAAATGGGGAAACCTGGTCAAAATGCATGGTCAAAATTACATATGGAAAATACTGCGCCCAAAGTAAACCTATGGGTTTTGTTTGCCGTCGCGTGGCCTTTTGCTGACAAACTGTAATTGGCAAAGCGAAACTGACGAGGCGCATTATTTCACCAACTCAAATTTTGCGGAAATGGGATGACAACAAATGCAATCAGCATTCTTCGTTTACAAACAAGCACAGGCGTAGTGACAGCAAGAATTTGAGAACAATTAATCATCTTCAACAAAACTGAGTGCTAGAAACAGAGTAAGTCTGTATTCTCATCAGGCTGATTTTGTACTACGTACAGGACTGGTCCGCTCCGCACTACGGACCACATGGAGTCAGACCGTTCATTGCCGTTCTAGAGTGGAAAGAATTTGAACATATTCTTTAAATTGACGGAACTTGGATAAAAACACATGCAATCCTCATTCTTTGATTACAAACAAGCACAAGCATAGTGGCAGCAACAGAAAGAGAGGAACTAGACATCTCTGAAAAAACAGAGTACTAGAAAACAGAGTAGGTGTTCCTCAAGAATCGTTTTCTCATCTTGGCCAATAGTTGCAACTTGTATACTCCTTCTGAGTAGAAGTGCAGCTTGCTACTCCCCTCCATTACACCAAAGCCCCAAGATCAATGCATTCTTCTTCCATTCGCAGTGGAGAAACATCGAGATCCCTCTCAGTTTCACCTTGCACCATATCACAGGCCACCAGCCAGCAGAGAACTTGGCGAGCTGGACTCATTTTCCACGTCTTCTCCCCAGCTGACATTAAATAACAGGGCATTACTTAGGAATACATTCCGTCAGCAGATGCATGTTCACAAGCTGAAAACGGTGCCAGGAATGGAAATTAGTACATATTCATATGGAAAATCTAACACGACATCAACAAAAAGGAGTTGTAGATGAACTGACCACTTATCGATGTGATTACAGTCCACACTTCAGAACATTCACTGTCCTTTTCAAGCACTGGATGTCTGGAATGTTTCATTTGCTTCAGCTGGAGATGCATGCACCCTGCTCAATTCTCATCAGCCAGAGTTGCTCCAGGTCCTCCTTATATATCATGGTTCCTAACATTTGGAAATGCCACCATATTGTAAGCACTAATTCTTCCCAACAATATACACTGGGATAGAGAAGGAATATGAGCTTAACCTGGGCCCAACTTAAATAAGCTGCATTAATTGCATCATGGATTTGGCCTTCCTCCAGTTGGCTCCTTCCTATTAACCTTCAGCAGAAAATCAGGTAATGTGCTTGTCCCAGGTTTGTCAAATTCTAACTTCCTGTGAAGTGTGGCAACGAAGTGGTGCTTTATTAAATTATAAAAAAAATAAGAGGACCGCAATTGGTAAAGGTGAAACTCTAAGAGATCAAACTGGTATGAAAAAGAACTACCTATATGTGGACTGTGAAGAGGACAAGTAACAACTAAGGAATTCAGGTTTATGTTAAAAAATAGTGTGTTTTTTCTTCTGTAAAATGTTAGAGGAAATAAAAGATGAGAGGAAAATCTATGCAGAAGAGCATGGATAAAAAGAGAAGTCACGTACAGCCATGGAAATTTAATACTGTAAGATACTCTTTTCATGTCAAGCAGGTAATCAGGTATGTAACACAACATGGAACCAGTTAAAATCCAAAGGCAGTAGCGCGGAGCCGCAAACATGAGCTCTTACAGACAAACATTGCATGCTTTCAGAAGGTGGTGGCAATCCAGTTGAAGAAGCGAAGTAGGGATGACAGCATGAAAAAAATTGTTGAGCATATGTGCAGCCGATCTTTGCTGCAAGACAAAAAAATAATTAGATAAATCAAAACTTGTACATAATATAGCGTACATACATCTCAGCTGGTACCTGTATACTGTCTGAACAACTGACCTGTCGAACGTCGCCGGTGCCCAACTCTATAACTTAAATGGGTTATGACTTCCTCCAGTTGGCTCCTTGATATTATACATCCTTCAGCAGAAAATCAGGTAATGCGCCGCCATAAGTCGCGTCAATTGCATCATGTGTTTGATCGTGCCACGCTCCACCTTGTCCGAGGTTTGCCAAATTTCAACCTCCTGTAAATTGTGGCAACAAGGGCGCTTCAAATTATGTAAAAGAAACAAGCGCAGCCAAACTGGTAATGGTGAGAGTCTAAGAGACAAAACTAACATGAAAAAGAACTAGTACTTCTGTTTGGAGAAGACAAGTAACAAATTATAATGCATATCAAGTATAAAGAAAAGTGTGATTTCTTTTCTTCTGTACAATATCAGAGCAAATTAATAAAATCTGAAAGGAGAATCGAAGCAGAAGACTATGGACACAAAAAACGCGACCACTTGAAGGCTGCGGCCTTGGAAACTTGATACAAGTGTAAGATACCCTGTACATGTCAAGCAGGTAAACAGGAATGTGACAAACACAACATTGAACTGATATCTTCAGACAGTGGTAGGTAAGCAGGTCAAATTTAAGGCACTAGAGCAAACATAACCCCTTGCAGACATTGAGACAAACAGTTGGTGTGCACAAAAAGATTGACAAATCAGCAGGGGTGGTGGCTGTCATTCACCAATTAGAAACAGAGAGAGAGAGAGAGAGAGAGAGAGAGGGAGAGAGAGAGAGAGATTCGATCTACAGGTACTTACATGAAAGCAAGGTGTTGCAAGGCGGCGACCTGAGCGAGGAACTCTGATGCGAGCATATATATATATATATATATATATATATATATATATATATATATATATATATATATATGCAGCCGATTTGAGCAGACAAGGGAATGAAGCTGAGAATATCAGCGCAGGTCATCTTCGCTGTAAGAGATGACAGAGAGAGATTAATAACATACATCTCAGCTGCTACTGCTTGAACAAAAGAGAGAAAACATAGATCGAGAAGCAAATCTGCGAGATGCTGACCTGTCGCTGTCCTCTCCCGCCGCAACGGATGACTCCACCGTTGCTTCCGCTTGTACACCGGATCCTTCGACGATGTGCTGATCCAGGTCATGGTGGCGTCGTTCCAAGGAAAGTCGCAGCACAGGACGGTTGGGGTGGGCGTTAACCTCACCTTCCAGCACACCAAGCCTCGCAACTTGAGCAGCGTGACTAATCCAAATCTCCTTGAGTCTTGGAAGGTGTTTGATACCAGTAACCCCTGATTCCAACCTGCCCTGTACGATTTTTATCTTTTCCAACTGGGGCGAGGTGCCTTCCTCAAATATCAACTCTCTCGGTTGAGACTCACAGAAAAAACTAAGATACCTGAGGTTTAAGAATGTTTCTTGTTTGAAGACTAGTTTTTCTGTAGCATAAGAGCCATAACAAAGATTAAGGGACATGAGCTTGGGAAGTGCGCCCAGTATTTTCATACTTTTATCTCCTTCTGCTAGATGGCTTGACCATAAGAAAATCTTCACCAAATGCACTAGATCCCCAAACCAGTCAGGCATCTCCCCAAGATCACCATGCAGAGTCAACGACCTCAAGAGAGGGGGGACAGAGGAAATAGAATGCAACCACTTGATACCACTTCCCCAAGGAGTAGATTCCACATAAAGAGAGCGGAGGGAAGTGAGCTTCTCAATAGATTCACACAGTATCTTGCTCTTTTGCTTGCTTGCCCCTACTGTAACACTCAGCTTTCTTAGCTTTATTAGCTCCCCAAGCTCTTTAACTGCTTTCCTACTAGTTCGCTGAATGTCAACATACTCTAGTATCTCTAACTCCTTCAAGTTGTTGATCCCTCTGGGCACCCTCACACCATTGGAGTTGGACAAACAGCCAGTCCGGACCATGTGAAAATCCATCATAAATTTCATACGATCGGCATGACTAACTAAAGGACTGAACACAAAAGGCATACAAAATGCGGACATGAAGCAGATCTTAGGGTAATGTAGGCATAAAATATGACGCATATTTCTTTTCCTGAATCGGAGGCTACGAAGGCATTGTAGTTTTGTGATCTCAGTTGGTAGTGATGCGATATAACTATTGTGAATGTCCAAAGTTTGCAAGCCCTGTAGTTTACCTATGGACCTTGGGAGCTTGTGAACATATAAACCTTCACCAGGATGGCCAATGATATTGACATATTTCAAATGATGTAACAACCCTAAAGCATTGGATTCTGTTTGTGTGAGTTCAAAATGGGCATCATGTAAGTCCAAGGTCCTAAGCATCTTGAAGTCGGGAAAAAAAAGCGAATGGGCCGGCTTCATGTATCTCTCACCAAAAATTGTTAATGACCGGACATGCCCCCAATCCATGCTTTTATTTGGGTGCTCACCACCATGATATGCTACATGACGGAAGTTCTCCCCTGTTATTGCACTCACATTATCCCATGTCGAGCATGCAAATCTTTCATCTCTAGAAATTGAGATCATGACATCACGAACGATATCATGGACTCGACAACTCTTCACAGTTCCCTCTATGTTCACACTTGATGATTGGATCATGCTTCGATTTATCAGGCAATCAAAGTAACTATTCCCAACATCTATAACACTGACCCCATGCATGGCTATAACAAAGCCCTCGGCTATCCATCTTTCAACCAGACACCTCCTTTTGATTTCATAATCCTCAGGAAATATGCTTAAATACAAAAAACATGACTTAAGATGAGAGGGCAAATGGTTGTAACTCAGGGTAACCATCCTTCTCATTGCTTCAAGGCTTCGGTTGCTCTCTAGCTCTAAGGGGATCTGGTTATAAATACTCTGCCACTCAGTTACCACTTTGGTGGCAAGCAAGCCTCCTAGAGTGAGTACAGCTAGGGGTAACCGTCCAGACTTTTTAACTATCTTCATAACTATTTCTCTCATGTTCTCATCATTTTCCATGTCTTCCTTACATTTCCTAGCCTTCCTTAGTAGCAAGTTTATGGCATCTTTTGTTTCTAGGGGTGCATGGTGGTAGATAAGAGATCTAGAAGATTCCAAACCACACTCCTCAGCTAAGCCAACATCTCGTGTTGTCACCATTATCCGGCTACCTTTGTTGTTATTCCTAGGAAAAACAGAACTACTGATCCACATCCAATCATCAATGTTCCATACATCATCAAGAACAACAAAGTACCTTTTGTCATGTAGCTTTTTCCTAAGGTAGTCAACCAGATCATCTGCTCGCACTACCTTCCCTTCAAGTTGCCTCTTCAATGCTTCATCACCAAAAAGTTCTTTGATCATAACTTTGAGAAGCTCCATCCTGGCAAATGACTGCGAGACAGTGATCCAAGCACAACATGAAAAGTTTTCAATACTTGTAAGAGTAGTCTTACCCAAGCCACCCATGCCAACCACGCATACTACCTTAGCGGGGCCAGTTTTGGCATGGACATCTATAAGATTTATCAACTCTTGTTTGGGCTTGGAAAACCCCACAAGTTCAGTTTCATCTATGTTGCTACCTGATTGATTGCGAATATCTTCCATGCGAGAATTCCTCTCGTCAATGGTTCTAGTGAGTTGGCTCTTCTCAATCAAGTTGTAACGTGTGTTCCTGCTGCTCACTTCCTCAACTCTTGATTTGAGATCACGGATCTGTATGGCGATTCGATGGCGGTCTTTGAGCTTCATCATCTTCCGCAACTTGCTTTGACTTGCCACATGCACCATGAATTCACCAAGGCAATCTTCAATATTGTAGGACAGGTCTCTTACTTGCTTGGCCCACACCTTGAGTAGCATGTCTTTGTCCTTCATTGCTTCAGCAGCCTCCAGGAAAGCCTGCATGGTCTCCAGCTCATCTTTGATGAACCTGCACAACAAAGATACAAAAAGAAACTTACAAGTTACAACACGCTTGGTTCCATTCCGCAGCAACATACAGAAATTTATATGCAACTACATGAAGAGAGTCGAAGCCCTACAATACATACATGGTATCAATGTGCCATTCTATATATAAGAGTTGAGTAAAACATTTTTCTTTTCTTTTTCAAGCAGAAATATAAGCAACAAGCGTGTCTCCAACAAGATGGACTAAACAGAAAGAAAAAAAGGACATGAGAGGCTGTGGGGATTAAACGACCTGAACAAGGAAATGCATGTCCACATACCAGATATCCTTGCGCACACCCATGAGGAGGCTCATCTCATTGGCGGCAGCGGATGCGGCCTTACTAATGGCGCCCACCATCATGGACCTCGCCATGCTCAGCACCGTCCCTGCCATTATCTCCGGCCAGCCGATATGATCCTCTCACAAACAGCACTTTGGTAGGATGTTGAGGAGTAGAAGGAACGAAGAAGCTAGGAGTAAGAAGTGAGCTCGGTGTAGCGAAACAATGCTAGCTGCAGCGCTGCTTTTATAGCGCGAGGACGTACGAGGGTTATTGTTCTTCTCTCCCAACGGTTATCTACACTACTACTAGATGAGAACAAGCATGCGCATGGCACGTGCTTGCCATGGGGCTAATTTGCAGCCTGATTACTGGATCAAATCCACCAAGCATAATCCACTTGGTACTAGCAAGCGTGCCTGCTTCCTCGTAAGTCGCAAAAGCCAGCACTAGTAGTAAAAGTTGTGAGCAAGCAGATGATTAGAAAAACGTAGCAACGCAGCTTTTGGATGTGCGCATGCAGCGCGTTGGCAAAAGCAAATGGGGAACCATCGATGGGCACCAACAACCATCACTATCACTAGAGTCGCGGTTGCTGGGGCAGCGCGGGAGGGGTTCGGGATGGTGGCACTGATCGATGTGACCCCGTTGTGCCTGAATCAGGATCCCATGTGGTGCCCTGTAGCAAGGAACCCTCGCACAGACCATAATTTTGTTTCCCCATTTTGGAACACCCAACACGGTCATATGTGATCATAATTTTTGTAAAATCTTATCAAATCTTTATCACAGTCTATTAAGAGTATATCCTGATCTCATGTCATGTTTCATGTTTATCAGACTATATTTACATTTTTTTGAGAATTGAAAAACCAATAAACTCAATATTTGTGGTTGATTGTTGCAACTGAGATGTTTGAATTTTTTTTTCATTTCGTGTATATGGCGTACAAAGTATCCTCAAGACCCTTATATGTTCTTTTTAACCATTTGCGTGGACTATTGCATGTACTCGTAGCCCAAATTTGAATTGTACCGATTAAATGCTTAAAATGTTTCCCGGTAAAAAATGCTTGAAAGTAACTTAATGACTTAAATATAACAAACAAATCAGAAGAAAAAAATACCACAGCCAAACATGGACAATGCTATGGTATATGTTGAGTGTAGAAAAAGTTTCAAGGTCAAACGATGAAGCAGATACCAATTCGTCGTCAAACATAGCCAGTCCTCCGCTCGGTCGCGTAGATGGTGTTGTGATCCTATGTTGCTAGACGGTTTCGCAATGTGGTACGGAAGGGGGGGGTCTTGGACCTTCAGACTACTCAGTAACGACGAGTATGTTTTGGCGACCAATTGTGATAGCACATGTGAGGACAGTGAGCATTGGGATGGTGCGGGACTGCCGCGGTGTCCCGAAATGGGATTTGTGCAGTGTGGGCAACCTTCCTCCCTCGCCAATCTTTGTTGCATGCACGACGACGACCTTCATTGTATCGAGAATTTAGTGGCGACTAGTACTTGTTGGGGCTTGACTGTTTGCTAGTGCGAGCATGGTTTCCACATGCATGGCATCTGACGTTAAGAGACACATGAAGCTGCTCAGAGTGCAATAGATGTTGGTGAAAATACATTATGACTTCAATTTGGCGGTGCTTCTCGAGTATGCGGTCTCGGGCTCCAGGGTGAAAACTATCAGTCTGGCTCTTGTTGCTTATATCTGACAATAGATGTGTTTTTGTTTCATTATCTTGTTGAAGGCATTGCTTGGATTTGCTCAAACTTTATCTTCGGGGTGAAAACCCTGGGTCTGTCTTTTGGTGGTTCGATTTGGTGATGACGGCCCTTGAGCCTCGTTCCTTTCATGGAGGCGTTACTAATGGCGGAACTTCCTCGTTGTCCTTGTGATTTCAATATATGGTTAGTGCAGAAGATCATTGTCGTAGTTCTTGGATCGTTGTTTTTATCACTTTGAAGTTTTTTTCCTTTTTCTTACTCCTCCGCTTAGGCACAATTTCATCTTGTATGACTTTTCTCATTGTCAGCGTGATTCTTTGAGTGCATGTGTTGGTGTTGCTTCTGGGCATCCTAGTCATTCAAATATCGTGTGTGTGATCATTGTGTTTACATCCCCTTGATGCTTCATTTTAACTCAATAAAATCCACTCTTTTGTCGATGAAATGGCAGTTTTTTCTCATTCCATCACGGTCAGGATTTCTTTTTGCGGGTTAGAAACCTGTGAACGATGGGTCCTTTTTCAGGAAGAACGTTCGATCTATTCCTCACCTTTTATGGAGGTATAAGGAACCAGAAATAACAAAAAAAACATCCACATCCGTAGACCACCTAACGATGACTACAAGCACAAAAGCGGGCCGAAGGTGCGTCACTATCATCGCCCTTCCCTCATTGGAGCCGGGAAAAACTTACCGTAGAAGACAGTCAAAAAGTCATCATGCAAAAGCCCCATATGACCAACGCACAAGAACAACAATTATCGTCGATGAAAATAAACGAAGAGTCTATTTGGTAGTCATGGATGTTTAGGTTTGTTGCATTGCAAGGGGTGTTTGTGTAGAATGATAGAGAGAGAAGGATTGGCGGAATATGACATATGGTGTATTGTGCCAGTTTGGTTTATATTTAATGTTTTACTTTCGAAATGCTTTGTTTTAGTTGACATTTCGGTTGCCGATCAATCGGCTAAAATTAGCTAGAAAATATGGTATGAAAGACAATTGACATAGCAGAAAGTTAGCAACTATTCATTCATATGTTAAATCTGTTAATAGGATTTTTTTTTTGGCTAACATACACTTTAGTCACAGTCTATACATTATATGTCATGCTAAAAATGAAATACCGTTCAGAATTCCTTCGTGCCACATCCTTTTACAAATGTATACATGTTAGTACTGCAATCTCACCCACAATGTACAGAAAAATAAAATGACACTGCAGCAATAGCGGATATGGTCATTTGCAAGCACGATGGTTCATGTGCGGGTCTGTGTCAGGCAACATAGTCATGCAGTAAGCTTTGGCTGCATACTCATGCCACAATTGATTAATGTGTTAATTATAAACAACTTAATTACTAATGTGTACGATCAGTGCTGTCTCTTGTCTTTTGTTGCTTTTTGCTTTTGCCTTTGCTTTTGTCAGGCTATTAGTTAATTTGCAGTTCATGGTTCTCCATAAGTCATAAGATGCATGTGAACAAGCAGTGGGAAGGTAAATTGAAGTGTGGACACTAACATGAGTACTTAAAAGACTATTGATCAAGTGGCTGCACCAACCGCATGAGAAGATGCTGCGACCGGAACAAAATGAGCATTATGCATGAAAAGTGACACAACGGGTACTTACACAACATTGAACAAGTGGCTGCACCAAACACAACATTGAACTGATATCTTCAGACAGTGGTAGGTAAGCAGGTCAAATTTAAGGCACTAGAGCAAACATAACCCCTTGCAGACATTGAGACAAACAGTTGGTGTGCACAAAAAGATTGACAAATCAGCAGGGGTGGTGGCTGTCATTCACCAATTAGAAACAGAGAGAGAGAGAGAGAGAGAGAGAGAGGGAGAGAGAGAGAGAGATTCGATCTACAGGTACTTACATGAAAGCAAGGTGTTGCAAGGCGGCGACCTGAGCGAGGAACTCTGATGCGAGCATATATATATATATATATATATATATATATATATATATATATATATATATATATATATATGCAGCCGATTTGAGCAGACAAGGGAATGAAGCTGAGAATATCAGCGCAGGTCATCTTCGCTGTAAGAGATGACAGAGAGAGATTAATAACATACATCTCAGCTGCTACTGCTTGAACAAAAGAGAGAAAACATAGATCGAGAAGCAAATCTGCGAGATGCTGACCTGTCGCTGTCCTCTCCCGCCGCAACGGATGACTCCACCGTTGCTTCCGCTTGTACACCGGATCCTTCGACGATGTGCTGATCCAGGTCATGGTGGCGTCGTTCCAAGGAAAGTCGCAGCACAGGACGGTTGGGGTGGGCGTTAACCTCACCTTCCAGCACACCAAGCCTCGCAACTTGAGCAGCGTGACTAATCCAAATCTCCTTGAGTCTTGGAAGGTGTTTGATACCAGTAACCCCTGATTCCAACCTGCCCTGTACGATTTTTATCTTTTCCAACTGGGGCGAGGTGCCTTCCTCAAATATCAACTCTCTCGGTTGAGACTCACAGAAAAAACTAAGATACCTGAGGTTTAAGAATGTTTCTTGTTTGAAGACTAGTTTTTCTGTAGCATAAGAGCCATAACAAAGATTAAGGGACATGAGCTTGGGAAGTGCGCCCAGTATTTTCATACTTTTATCTCCTTCTGCTAGATGGCTTGACCATAAGAAAATCTTCACCAAATGCACTAGATCCCCAAACCAGTCAGGCATCTCCCCAAGATCACCATGCAGAGTCAACGACCTCAAGAGAGGGGGGACAGAGGAAATAGAATGCAACCACTTGATACCACTTCCCCAAGGAGTAGATTCCACATAAAGAGAGCGGAGGGAAGTGAGCTTCTCAATAGATTCACACAGTATCTTGCTCTTTTGCTTGCTTGCCCCTACTGTAACACTCAGCTTTCTTAGCTTTATTAGCTCCCCAAGCTCTTTAACTGCTTTCCTACTAGTTCGCTGAATGTCAACATACTCTAGTATCTCTAACTCCTTCAAGTTGTTGATCCCTCTGGGCACCCTCACACCATTGGAGTTGGACAAACAGCCAGTCCGGACCATGTGAAAATCCATCATAAATTTCATACGATCGGCATGACTAACTAAAGGACTGAACACAAAAGGCATACAAAATGCGGACATGAAGCAGATCTTAGGGTAATGTAGGCATAAAATATGACGCATATTTCTTTTCCTGAATCGGAGGCTACGAAGGCATTGTAGTTTTGTGATCTCAGTTGGTAGTGATGCGATATAACTATTGTGAATGTCCAAAGTTTGCAAGCCCTGTAGTTTACCTATGGACCTTGGGAGCTTGTGAACATATAAACCTTCACCAGGATGGCCAATGATATTGACATATTTCAAATGATGTAACAACCCTAAAGCATTGGATTCTGTTTGTGTGAGTTCAAAATGGGCATCATGTAAGTCCAAGGTCCTAAGCATCTTGAAGTCGGGAAAAAAAAGCGAATGGGCCGGCTTCATGTATCTCTCACCAAAAATTGTTAATGACCGGACATGCCCCCAATCCATGCTTTTATTTGGGTGCTCACCACCATGATATGCTACATGACGGAAGTTCTCCCCTGTTATTGCACTCACATTATCCCATGTCGAGCATGCAAATCTTTCATCTCTAGAAATTGAGATCATGACATCACGAACGATATCATGGACTCGACAACTCTTCACAGTTCCCTCTATGTTCACACTTGATGATTGGATCATGCTTCGATTTATCAGGCAATCAAAGTAACTATTCCCAACATCTATAACACTGACCCCATGCATGGCTATAACAAAGCCCTCGGCTATCCATCTTTCAACCAGACACCTCCTTTTGATTTCATAATCCTCAGGAAATATGCTTAAATACAAAAAACATGACTTAAGATGAGAGGGCAAATGGTTGTAACTCAGGGTAACCATCCTTCTCATTGCTTCAAGGCTTCGGTTGCTCTCTAGCTCTAAGGGGATCTGGTTATAAATACTCTGCCACTCAGTTACCACTTTGGTGGCAAGCAAGCCTCCTAGAGTGAGTATAGCTAGGGGTAACCGTCCAGACTTTTTAACTATCTTCATAACTATTTCTCTCATGTTCTCATCATTTTCCATGTCTTCCTTACATTTCCTAGCCTTCCTTAGTAGCAAGTTTATGGCATCTTTTGTTTCTAGGGGTGCATGGTGGTAGATAAGAGATCTAGAAGATTCCAAACCACACTCCTCAGCTAAGCCAACATCTCGTGTTGTCACCATTATCCGGCTACCTTTGTTGTTATTCCTAGGAAAAACAGAACTACTGATCCACATCCAATCATCAATGTTCCATACATCATCAAGAACAACAAAGTACCTTTTGTCATGTAGCTTTTTCCTAAGGTAGTCAACCAGATCATCTGCTCGCACTACCTTCCCTTCAAGTTGCCTCTTCAATGCTTCATCACCAAAAAGTTCTTTGATCATAACTTTGAGAAGCTCCATCCTGGCAAATGACTGCGAGACAGTGATCCAAGCACAACATGAAAAGTTTTCAATACTTGTAAGAGTAGTCTTACCCAAGCCACCCATGCCAACCACGCATACTACCTTAGCGGGGCCAGTTTTGGCATGGACATCTATAAGATTTATCAACTCTTGTTTGGGCTTGGAAAACCCCACAAGTTCAGTTTCATCTATGTTGCTACCTGATTGATTGCGAATATCTTCCATGCGAGAATTCCTCTCGTCAATGGTTCTAGTGAGTTGGCTCTTCTCAATCAAGTTGTAATGTGTGTTCCTGCTGCTCACTTCCTCAACTCTTGATTTGAGATCACGGATCTGTATGGCGATTCGATGGCGGTCTTTGAGCTTCATCATCTTCCGCAACTTGCTTTGACTTGCCACATGCACCATGAATTCACCAAGGCAATCTTCAATATTGTAGGACAGGTCTCTTACTTGCTTGGCCCACACCTTGAGTAGCATGTCTTTGTCCTTCATTGCTTCAGCAGCCTCCAGGAAAGCCTGCATGGTCTCCAGCTCATCTTTGATGAACCTGCACAACAAAGATACAAAAAGAAACTTACAAGTTACAACACGCTTGGTTCCATTCCGCAGCAACATACAGAAATTTATATGCAACTACATGAAGAGAGTCGAAGCCCTACAATACATACATGGTATCAATGTGCCATTCTATATATAAGAGTTGAGTAAAACATTTTTCTTTTCTTTTTCAAGCAGAAATATAAGCAACAAGCGTGTCTCCAACAAGATGGACTAAACAGAAAGAAAAAAAGGACATGAGAGGCTGTGGGGATTAAACGACCTGAACAAGGAAATGCATGTCCACATACCAGATATCCTTGCGCACACCCATGAGGAGGCTCATCTCATTGGCGGCAGCGGATGCGGCCTTACTAATGGCGCCCACCATCATGGACCTCGCCATGCTCAGCACCGTCCCTGCCATTATCTCCGGCCAGCCGATATGATCCTCTCACAAACAGCACTTTGGTAGGATGTTGAGGAGTAGAAGGAACGAAGAAGCTAGGAGTAAGAAGTGAGCTCGGTGTAGCGAAACAATGCTAGCTGCAGCGCTGCTTTTATAGCGCGAGGACGTACGAGGGTTATTGTTCTTCTCTCCCAACGGTTATCTACACTACTACTAGATGAGAACAAGCATGCGCATGGCACGTGCTTGCCATGGGGCTAATTTGCAGCCTGATTACTGGATCAAATCCACCAAGCATAATCCACTTGGTACTAGCAAGCGTGCCTGCTTCCTCGTAAGTCGCAAAAGCCAGCACTAGTAGTAAAAGTTGTGAGCAAGCAGATGATTAGAAAAACGTAGCAACGCAGCTTTTGGACGTGCGCATGCAGCGCGTTGGCAAAAGCAAATGGGGAACCATCGATGGGCACCAACAACCATCACTATCACTAGAGTCGCGGTTGCTGGGGCAGCGCGGGAGGGGTTCGGGATGGTGGCACTGATCGATGTGACCCCGTTGTGCCTGAATCAGGATCCCATGTGGTGCCCTGTAGCAAGGAACCCTCGCACAGACCATAATTTTGTTTCCCCATTTTGGAACACCCAACACGGTCATATGTGATCATAATTTTTGTAAAATCTTATCAAATCTTTATCACAGTCTATTAAGAGTATATCCTGATCTCATGTCATGTTTCATGTTTATCAGACTATATTTACATTTTTTTGAGAATTGAAAAACCAATAAACTCAATATTTGTGGTTGATTGTTGCAACTGAGATGTTTGAATTTTTTTTTCATTTCGTGTATATGGCGTACAAAGTATCCTCAAGACCCTTATATGTTCTTTTTAACCATTTGCGTGGACTATTGCATGTACTCGTAGCCCAAATTTGAATTGTACCGATTAAATGCTTAAAATGTTTCCCGGTAAAAAATGCTTGAAAGTAACTTAATGACTTAAATATAACAAACAAATCAGAAGAAAAAAATACCACAGCCAAACATGGACAATGCTATGGTATATGTTGAGTGTAGAAAAAGTTTCAAGGTCAAACGATGAAGCAGATACCAATTCGTCGTCAAACATAGCCAGTCCTCCGCTCGGTCGCGTAGATGGTGTTGTGATCCTATGTTGCTAGACGGTTTCGCAATGTGGTACGGAAGGGGGGGGTCTTGGACCTTCAGACTACTCAGTAACGACGAGTATGTTTTGGCGACCAATTGTGATAGCACATGTGAGGACAGTGAGCATTGGGATGGTGCGGGACTGCCGCGGTGTCCCGAAATGGGATTTGTGCAGTGTGGGCAACCTTCCTCCCTCGCCAATCTTTGTTGCATGCACGACGACGACCTTCATTGTATCGAGAATTTAGTGGCGACTAGTACTTGTTGGGGCTTGACTGTTTGCTAGTGCGAGCATGGTTTCCACATGCATGGCATCTGACGTTAAGAGACACATGAAGCTGCTCAGAGTGCAATAGATGTTGGTGAAAATACATTATGACTTCAATTTGGCGGTGCTTCTCGAGTATGCGGTCTCGGGCTCCAGGGTGAAAACTATCAGTCTGGCTCTTGTTGCTTATATCTGACAATAGATGTGTTTTTGTTTCATTATCTTGTTGAAGGCATTGCTTGGATTTGCTCAAACTTTATCTTCGGGGTGAAAACCCTGGGTCTGTCTTTTGGTGGTTCGATTTGGTGATGACGGCCCTTGAGCCTCGTTCCTTTCATGGAGGCGTTACTAATGGCGGAACTTCCTCGTTGTCCTTGTGATTTCAATATATGGTTAGTGCAGAAGATCATTGTCGTAGTTCTTGGATCGTTGTTTTTATCACTTTGAAGTTTTTTTCCTTTTTCTTACTCCTCCGCTTAGGCACAATTTCATCTTGTATGACTTTTCTCATTGTCAGCGTGATTCTTTGAGTGCATGTGTTGGTGTTGCTTCTGGGCATCCTAGTCATTCAAATATCGTGTGTGTGATCATTGTGTTTACATCCCCTTGATGCTTCATTTTAACTCAATAAAATCCACTCTTTTGTCGATGAAATGGCAGTTTTTTCTCATTCCATCACGGTCAGGATTTCTTTTTGCGGGTTAGAAACCTGTGAACGATGGGTCCTTTTTCAGGAAGAACGTTCGATCTATTCCTCACCTTTTATGGAGGTATAAGGAACCAGAAATAACAAAAAAAAACATCCACATCCGTAGACCACCTAACGATGACTACAAGCACAAAAGCGGGCCGAAGGTGCGTCACTATCATCGCCCTTCCCTCATTGGAGCCGGGAAAAACTTACCGTAGAAGACAGTCAAAAAGTCATCATGCAAAAGCCCCATATGACCAACGCACAAGAACAACAATTATCGTCGATGAAAATAAACGAAGAGTCTATTTGGTAGTCATGGATGTTTAGGTTTGTTGCATTGCAAGGGGTGTTTGTGTAGAATGATAGAGAGAGAAGGATTGGCGGAATATGACATATGGTGTATTGTGCCAGTTTGGTTTATATTTAATGTTTTACTTTCGAAATGCTTTGTTTTAGTTGACATTTCGGTTGCCGATCAATCGGCTAAAATTAGCTAGAAAATATGGTATGAAAGACAATTGACATAGCAGAAAGTTAGCAACTATTCATTCATATGTTAAATCTGTTAATAGGATTTTTTTTTTGGCTAACATACACTTTAGTCACAGTCTATACATTATATGTCATGCTAAAAATGAAATACCGTTCAGAATTCCTTCGTGCCACATCCTTTTACAAATGTATACATGTTAGTACTGCAATCTCACCCACAATGTACAGAAAAATAAAATGACACTGCAGCAATAGCGGATATGGTCATTTGCAAGCACGATGGTTCATGTGCGGGTCTGTGTCAGGCAACATAGTCATGCAGTAAGCTTTGGCTGCATACTCATGCCACAATTGATTAATGTGTTAATTATAAACAACTTAATTACTAATGTGTACGATCAGTGCTGTCTCTTGTCTTTTGTTGCTTTTTGCTTTTGCCTTTGCTTTTGTCAGGCTATTAGTTAATTTGCAGTTCATGGTTCTCCATAAGTCATAAGATGCATGTGAACAAGCAGTGGGAAGGTAAATTGAAGTGTGGACACTAACATGAGTACTTAAAAGACTATTGATCAAGTGGCTGCACCAACCGCATGAGAAGATGCTGCGACCGGAACAAAATGAGCATTATGCATGAAAAGTGACACAACGGGTACTTACACAACATTGAACAAGTGGCTGCACCAAACACAACATTGAACTGATATCTTCAGACAGTGGTAGGTAAGCAGGTCAAATTTAAGGCACTAGAGCAAACATAACCCCTTGCAGACATTGAGACAAACAGTTGGTGTGCACAAAAAGATTGACAAATCAGCAGGGGTGGTGGCTGTCATTCACCAATTAGAAACAGAGAGAGAGAGAGAGAGAGAGAGAGAGAGAGAGAGAGGGAGAGAGAGAGAGAGATTCGATCTACAGGTACTTACATGAAAGCAAGGTGTTGCAAGGCGGCGACCTGAGCGAGGAACTCTGATGCGAGCATATATATATATATATATATATATATATATATATATATATATATATATATGCAGCCGATTTGAGCAGACAAGGGAATGAAGCTGAGAATATCAGCGCAGGTCATCTTCGCTGTAAGAGATGACAGAGAGAGATTAATAACATACATCTCAGCTGCTACTGCTTGAACAAAAGAGAGAAAACATAGATCGAGAAGCAAATCTGCGAGATGCTGACCTGTCGCTGTCCTCTCCCGCCGCAACGGATGACTCCACCGTTGCTTCCGCTTGTACACCGGATCCTTCGACGATGTGCTGATCCAGGTCATGGTGGCGTCGTTCCAAGGAAAGTCGCAGCACAGGACGGTTGGGGTGGGCGTTAACCTCACCTTCCAGCACACCAAGCCTCGCAACTTGAGCAGCGTGACTAATCCAAATCTCCTTGAGTCTTGGAAGGTGTTTGATACCAGTAACCCCTGATTCCAACCTGCCCTGTACGATTTTTATCTTTTCCAACTGGGGCGAGGTGCCTTCCTCAAATATCAACTCTCTCGGTTGAGACTCACAGAAAAAACTAAGATACCTGAGGTTTAAGAATGTTTCTTGTTTGAAGACTAGTTTTTCTGTAGCATAAGAGCCATAACAAAGATTAAGGGACATGAGCTTGGGAAGTGCGCCCAGTATTTTCATACTTTTATCTCCTTCTGCTAGATGGCTTGACCATAAGAAAATCTTCACCAAATGCACTAGATCCCCAAACCAGTCAGGCATCTCCCCAAGATCACCATGCAGAGTCAACGACCTCAAGAGAGGGGGGACAGAGGAAATAGAATGCAACCACTTGATACCACTTCCCCAAGGAGTAGATTCCACATAAAGAGAGCGGAGGGAAGTGAGCTTCTCAATAGATTCACACAGTATCTTGCTCTTTTGCTTGCTTGCCCCTACTGTAACACTCAGCTTTCTTAGCTTTATTAGCTCCCCAAGCTCTTTAACTGCTTTCCTACTAGTTCGCTGAATGTCAACATACTCTAGTATCTCTAACTCCTTCAAGTTGTTGATCCCTCTGGGCACCCTCACACCATTGGAGTTGGACAAACAGCCAGTCCGGACCATGTGAAAATCCATCATAAATTTCATACGATCGGCATGACTAACTAAAGGACTGAACACAAAAGGCATACAAAATGCGGACATGAAGCAGATCTTAGGGTAATGTAGGCATAAAATATGACGCATATTTCTTTTCCTGAATCGGAGGCTACGAAGGCATTGTAGTTTTGTGATCTCAGTTGGTAGTGATGCGATATAACTATTGTGAATGTCCAAAGTTTGCAAGCCCTGTAGTTTACCTATGGACCTTGGGAGCTTGTGAACATATAAACCTTCACCAGGATGGCCAATGATATTGACATATTTCAAATGATGTAACAACCCTAAAGCATTGGATTCTGTTTGTGTGAGTTCAAAATGGGCATCATGTAAGTCCAAGGTCCTAAGCATCTTGAAGTCGGGAAAAAAAAGCGAATGGGCCGGCTTCATGTATCTCTCACCAAAAATTGTTAATGACCGGACATGCCCCCAATCCATGCTTTTATTTGGGTGCTCACCACCATGATATGCTACATGACGGAAGTTCTCCCCTGTTATTGCACTCACATTATCCCATGTCGAGCATGCAAATCTTTCATCTCTAGAAATTGAGATCATGACATCACGAACGATATCATGGACTCGACAACTCTTCACAGTTCCCTCTATGTTCACACTTGATGATTGGATCATGCTTCGATTTATCAGGCAATCAAAGTAACTATTCCCAACATCTATAACACTGACCCCATGCATGGCTATAACAAAGCCCTCGGCTATCCATCTTTCAACCAGACACCTCCTTTTGATTTCATAATCCTCAGGAAATATGCTTAAATACAAAAAACATGACTTAAGATGAGAGGGCAAATGGTTGTAACTCAGGGTAACCATCCTTCTCATTGCTTCAAGGCTTCGGTTGCTCTCTAGCTCTAAGGGGATCTGGTTATAAATACTCTGCCACTCAGTTACCACTTTGGTGGAAAGCAAGCCTCCTAGAGTGAGTATAGCTAGGGGTAACCGTCCAGACTTTTTAACTATCTTCATAACTATTTCTCTCATGTTCTCATCATTTTCCATGTCTTCCTTACATTTCCTAGCCTTCCTTAGTAGCAAGTTTATGGCATCTTTTGTTTCTAGGGGTGCATGGTGGTAGATAAGAGATCTAGAAGATTCCAAACCACACTCCTCAGCTAAGCCAACATCTCGTGTTGTCACCATTATCCGGCTACCTTTGTTGTTATTCCTAGGAAAACAGAACTACTGATCCACATCCAATCATCAATGTTCCATACATCATCAAGAACAACAAAGTACCTTTTGTCATGTAGCTTTTTCCTAAGGTAGTCAACCAGATCATCTGCTCGCACTACCTTCCCTTCAAGTTGCCTCTTCAATGCTTCATCACCAAAAAGTTCTTTGATCATAACTTTGAGAAGCTCCATCCTGGCAAATGACTGCGAGACAGTGATCCAAGCACAACATGAAAAGTTTTCAATACTTGTAAGAGTAGTCTTACCCAAGCCACCCATGCCAACCACGCATACTACCTTAGCGGGGCCAGTTTTGGCATGGACATCTATAAGATTTATCAACTCTTGTTTGGGCTTGGAAAACCCCACAAGTTCAGTTTCATCTATGTTGCTACCTGATTGATTGCGAATATCTTCCATGCGAGAATTCCTCTCGTCAATGGTTCTAGTGAGTTGGCTCTTCTCAATCAAGTTGTAACGTGTGTTCCTGCTGCTCACTTCCTCAACTCTTGATTTGAGATCACGGATCTGTATGGCGATTCGATGGCGGTCTTTGAGCTTCATCATCTTCCGCAACTTGCTTTGACTTGCCACATGCACCATGAATTCACCAAGGCAATCTTCAATATTGTAGGACAGGTCTCTTACTTGCTTGGCCCACACCTTGAGTAGCATGTCTTTGTCCTTCATTGCTTCAGCAGCCTCCAGGAAAGCCTGCATGGTCTCCAGCTCATCTTTGATGAACCTGCACAACAAAGATACAAAAAGAAACTTACAAGTTACAACACGCTTGGTTCCATTCCACAGCAACATACAGAAATTTATATGCAACTACATGAAGAGAGTCGAAGCCCTACAATACATACATGGTATCAATGTGCCATTCTATATATAAGAGTTGAGTAAAACATTTTTCTTTTCTTTTTCAAGCAGAAATATAAGCAACAAGCGTGTCTCCAACAAGATGGACTAAACAGAAAGAAAAAAAGGACATGAGAGGCTGTGGGGATTAAACGACCTGAACAAGGAAATGCATGTCCACATACCAGATATCCTTGCGCACACCCATGAGGAGGCTCATCTCATTGGCGGCAGCGGATGCGGCCTTACTAATGGCGCCCACCATCATGGACCTCGCCATGCTCAGCACCGTCCCTGCCATTATCTCCGGCCAGCCGATATGATCCTCTCACAAACAGCACTTTGGTAGGATGTTGAGGAGTAGAAGGAACGAAGAAGCTAGGAGTAAGAAGTGAGCTCGGTGTAGCGAAACAATGCTAGCTGCAGCGCTGCTTTTATAGCGCGAGGACGTACGAGGGTTATTGTTCTTCTCTCCCAACGGTTATCTACACTACTACTAGATGAGAACAAGCATGCGCATGGCACGTGCTTGCCATGGGGCTAATTTGCAGCCTGATTACTGGATCAAATCCACCAAGCATAATCCACTTGGTACTAGCAAGCGTGCCTGCTTCCTCGTAAGTCGCAAAAGCCAGCACTAGTAGTAAAAGTTGTGAGCAAGCAGATGATTAGAAAAACGTAGCAACGCAGCTTTTGGACGTGCGCATGCAGCGCGTTGGCAAAAGCAAATGGGGAACCATCGATGGGCACCAACAACCATCACTATCACTAGAGTCGCGGTTGCTGGGGCAGCGCGGGAGGGGTTCGGGATGGTGGCACTGATCGATGTGACCCCGTTGTGCCTGAATCAGGATCCCATGTGGTGCCCTGTAGCAAGGAACCCTCGCACAGACCATAATTTTGTTTCCCCATTTTGGAACACCCAACACGGTCATATGTGATCATAATTTTTGTAAAATCTTATCAAATCTTTATCACAGTCTATTAAGAGTATATCCTGATCTCATGTCATGTTTCATGTTTATCAGACTATATTTACATTTTTTTGAGAATTGAAAAACCAATAAACTCAATATTTGTGGTTGATTGTTGCAACTGAGATGTTTGAATTTTTTTTTTCATTTCGTGTATATGGCGTACAAAGTATCCTCAAGACCCTTATATGTTCTTTTTAACCATTTGCGTGGACTATTGCATGTACTCGTAGCCCAAATTTGAATTGTACCGATTAAATGCTTAAAATGTTTCCCGGTAAAAAATGCTTGAAAGTAACTTAATGACTTAAATATAACAAACAAATCAGAAGAAAAAAATACCACAGCCAAACATGGACAATGCTATGGTATATGTTGAGTGTAGAAAAAGTTTCAAGGTCAAACGATGAAGCAGATACCAATTCGTCGTCAAACATAGCCAGTCCTCCGCTCGGTCGCGTAGATGGTGTTGTGATCCTATGTTGCTAGACGGTTTCGCAATGTGGTACGGAAGGGGGGGGTCTTGGACCTTCAGACTACTCAGTAACGACGAGTATGTTTTGGCGACCAATTGTGATAGCACATGTGAGGACAGTGAGCATTGGGATGGTGCGGGACTGCCGCGGTGTCCCGAAATGGGATTTGTGCAGTGTGGGCAACCTTCCTCCCTCGCCAATCTTTGTTGCATGCACGACGACGACCTTCATTGTATCGAGAATTTAGTGGCGACTAGTACTTGTTGGGGCTTGACTGTTTGCTAGTGCGAGCATGGTTTCCACATGCATGGCATCTGACGTTAAGAGACACATGAAGCTGCTCAGAGTGCAATAGATGTTGGTGAAAATACATTATGACTTCAATTTGGCGGTGCTTCTCGAGTATGCGGTCTCGGGCTCCAGGGTGAAAACTATCAGTCTGGCTCTTGTTGCTTATATCTGACAATAGATGTGTTTTTGTTTCATTATCTTGTTGAAGGCATTGCTTGGATTTGCTCAAACTTTATCTTCGGGGTGAAAACCCTGGGTCTGTCTTTTGGTGGTTCGATTTGGTGATGACGGCCCTTGAGCCTCGTTCCTTTCATGGAGGCGTTACTAATGGCGGAACTTCCTCGTTGTCCTTGTGATTTCAATATATGGTTAGTGCAGAAGATCATTGTCGTAGTTCTTGGATCGTTGTTTTTATCACTTTGAAGTTTTTTTCCTTTTTCTTACTCCTCCGCTTAGGCACAATTTCATCTTGTATGACTTTTCTCATTGTCAGCGTGATTCTTTGAGTGCATGTGTTGGTGTTGCTTCTGGGCATCCTAGTCATTCAAATATCGTGTGTGTGATCATTGTGTTTACATCCCCTTGATGCTTCATTTTAACTCAATAAAATCCACTCTTTTGTCGATGAAATGGCAGTTTTTTCTCATTCCATCACGGTCAGGATTTCTTTTTGCGGGTTAGAAACCTGTGAACGATGGGTCCTTTTTCAGGAAGAACGTTCGATCTATTCCTCACCTTTTATGGAGGTATAAGGAACCAGAAATAACAAAAAAAAACATCCACATCCGTAGACCACCTAACGATGACTACAAGCACAAAAGCGGGCCGAAGGTGCGTCACTATCATCGCCCTTCCCTCATTGGAGCCGGGAAAAACTTACCGTAGAAGACAGTCAAAAAGTCATCATGCAAAAGCCCCATATGACCAACGCACAAGAACAACAATTATCGTCGATGAAAATAAACGAAGAGTCTATTTGGTAGTCATGGATGTTTAGGTTTGTTGCATTGCAAGGGGTGTTTGTGTAGAATGATAGAGAGAGAAGGATTGGCGGAATATGACATATGGTGTATTGTGCCAGTTTGGTTTATATTTAATGTTTTACTTTCGAAATGCTTTGTTTTAGTTGACATTTCGGTTGCCGATCAATCGGCTAAAATTAGCTAGAAAATATGGTATGAAAGACAATTGACATAGCAGAAAGTTAGCAACTATTCATTCATATGTTAAATCTGTTAATAGGATTTTTTTTTTGGCTAACATACACTTTAGTCACAGTCTATACATTATATGTCATGCTAAAAATGAAATACCGTTCAGAATTCCTTCGTGCCACATCCTTTTACAAATGTATACATGTTAGTACTGCAATCTCACCCACAATGTACAGAAAAATAAAATGACACTGCAGCAATAGCGGATATGGTCATTTGCAAGCACGATGGTTCATGTGCGGGTCTGTGTCAGGCAACATAGTCATGCAGTAAGCTTTGGCTGCATACTCATGCCACAATTGATTAATGTGTTAATTATAAACAACTTAATTACTAATGTGTACGATCAGTGCTGTCTCTTGTCTTTTGTTGCTTTTTGCTTTTGCCTTTGCTTTTGTCAGGCTATTAGTTAATTTGCAGTTCATGGTTCTCCATAAGTCATAAGATGCATGTGAACAAGCAGTGGGAAGGTAAATTGAAGTGTGGACACTAACATGAGTACTTAAAAGACTATTGATCAAGTGGCTGCACCAACCGCATGAGAAGATGCTGCGACCGGAACAAAATGAGCATTATGCATGAAAAGTGACACAACGGGACTTAATGATGCTACCCACTATGCATGAAAAGCAAAATTGCATGTCATCAGGTGCAGCTAGCGTTAAAGGTAACGGCACACTTTTTAGCAGGCTGGACGATGCTGTGCTGATTAAAGAAAATACGTACTGTATACTGTACATGATCCTGGATTCAAGTGAGCTGTATGTGCATGCGGACCTTTTATCTAGATTGAGCTTCTAGTTAATCCAAGCGACCGAGTCCAGGTTTCGTTGATTCAGTATACTATACAAGAGCCATCACGACCTGTAGAGACGACTGATAGTGATAGGGTTAAACGTAAGTGTAGAAAAGAGAATTAACTGATCTACGAAAAGCCGTGGGAAGGACTTTTTCACGGGTACCCAATAATTAGTGATTCCGGTGGATCCTATTTAATTTTAACGCTGGTAAGCGTTAAAATCTCGTGAATTCGCTGAAGGCGCTCCCAGTTGAGCCGGCCCACATAGGTTTCGCTGCTTTTCCTCTTTTCTCTTTGTTTTCTCTTTCCTTTTTGTTTTTTTTTTCTGTTTTCAAATGTTTGTTCTAAACAATAAAATATTGCTTGTACATACAAAACATGTTCATGTTTTTTTAAGTTCATATTTTAAAAAAATGTTTGCTTTTCAATATATGTTTAAATGTTTGAAAAAATTGTTCAGGCTGTCTAATGATGTTCACATTTTCAAGTTTTGTTTAATTTTGAAAATGAGTTCACAATTCTTAGTTTTATCTGCATATATCATAAAAATATTTAATGAGTATTTAAATATTGTTCAACACATATCACAAAAATGTTCAATGTGTATTTAAAATTTGTTTAGTGTATATTCAAAAAATGTTTAATACATACTTAAATTATTCAGTGTGTATTTTATAAAAATGTTCAATGTATATTTTAAAGTTTTCAATGAATATAGAAAAACTTTAGCCAGATGCACGTAGGTTCCGCTTGCGCAGGGTCCGACCACTTTGACCCTGCACAAGCAGGAACTAATCGTAACAAAGGTCCAAGGGCCCGCTAATGATTTTATTCACCCGCATCCTTCGAGTTGAAGATAAACAACTACATTCCTGATCTATAATAACATGATTCCATGTTTTCTTCGTAAGGAATATGTTATGTACAATCAAACTAACTAAGTTTTAATACAATGAACTCTAAAACGTGATACTCATTCTTTTCTATTGGGCATGTGGTTCCTTCTAAATGTTTCTTGAAAACTCCATAGTTTATTTCCACTCTCCAATTTAATTGTCTCATAGTGTTAATCATATTTCCATGGTGCCTAATTATTAGTTGGGAGATATTCAAAAGTTGCATTCCAAGTTCTAATATATTTTGAACTCCTGCTATATTAACACAGAAAGATCTTCGATTATTTCAAAATTCATGTTTTCAAAATCACTAGACCGTGCGCATGCACGGGTTGACGACTAGTGTAACTAATTGGCACATACAATAGGATTGTTGCATTGATCTCTAGTATGTTGTACAAGGTAGTCCAACCACTTGCTCAGAGAGTCGATGGCATTTACATTGGTGAGAACTTTTGGCACCACCCTGGCAAATCATCAACCATGTAAAGCACTCATTTTGTTTCTTTTAACTCCGTGTATTATATTACATCTGTTAAAAGTCCAAGTTTATTAAGTTTGACTATATTTATATTAAAAAATTCAACACCTACAATACAAATAAATATAATATTAAAATATATTACATGATAGATGTAATGATATTGATTTTGTCTTGTGAATGTTAAATTATTTTTGTAAACTTGGACAAACTTTGGATCGTTCGACTTCAGACAAACCTAATACGTCGAGTAAAACAAATAGAGGGGGTAAGTCATTTTTTTTTGAACTTACAAGCAATTAATATGTTCTTCCCAACACATGTATCCATCAATTAACTATAGTTTACAGGCACATGTTTGCGACATTCATGAACGATTTTATTGCTATTAGAGAACATGGAAAACTTGCACCCGTTTATTGCAGACATAGTTCCTTTCTGTCCACGCCAAACACCCACATAATGAATATTCAAGATGATGCTCTTCAAGGCTTCAGCTTGATGGGTGGCCACCCGCAGATCCGGAAACTAAGGCAGAAGAAGACGGGTTTCTCGCATAAAACTAACTTCTGTTGCATCCTTATCCCAAAAACAAGCAAGAACGATGGATTCTACCTCCTCCATCTCATGATGGAGTTCACAACGGATCACCAAAAGCTTCGCATGACAAGCAGAAATGATGATCATATCCACGAGTGGGTAGAATCTCATGGAGAAGCGGATTATAAACTTAGAGATGACTTCTTTCGCATCCAGAGGGACACTGCGATGATCATCATGAAAGAAGGCGTCGATGAGAAGGGGACGTTCCACCACGGCCCTATATCGCGAGCTGAGGTCCGAACTCGCATAGGCATGCAACGTCAGGACCTCACGCCGTTCAAGAAGCTAGGGTCCACCCTCGATGATATGGAAGGATGGAACTTCCAGTGATTTTCGATGCCAATGATGATGATATGTGTCGGGCGAACTTGTATAGTTTATGTAGCGATGAAACTTTGTGATGTCCACGGTCCCTGCTGAACTTGCATAAGGCTACTTTGTTACTTTGGGTACTATCGCCTGCGTACCTCTAGTTAATTAGTTTGTGTATGATGAAACTGCGTTCATTATTTGTATGTTTACTATATGTTGCATCTAGTTGCTAACCTTTTCTTTTTCGTGTTGCTCAAGTATATTTTATTGCATATATGATTGTACATTCTCTTGATGAATATGCATCTATAACAGGCACCTAAATTCTTGATGGCGAAGAAGCAGTGCTATGTCGTGTACAAAGGGAAAGTTCCGGGAGTGTACGACGAGTGGCCTGAGTGCCAGGCGCAAGTGGAGGGGGTCTCGGGTGCCAGCCATAAAGGCTTCAAAAACAGACAAGAAGCAAAAGCTAGTTACTTGAGGTTCACGCTAGCGCGAGAGAGGACCCATAACCGCCGCATGATAGATGTAATGATATTGATTTTTTCTTGTGAATATTAAATTATTTTTGTAAACATGGACAAACTTTGGATCGTTTGACTTCAGACAAACCTAATACGTCGAGTAAAACAGATAGAGGGAGTAAGTCATTTTTTTTTTGAACTTACAAGCAATTAATTTGTTCTTCCCAACACATGCATCCATCAATCAACTATAGTTTGTAGGCACATGTTTGCGACATTCATGAACCATTTTATTGCTATTAGAGAACATGGAAAACATGCAGCCGTTTATTGCAGACATAGTTCCTTCCTGTCCACGCCAAATATATCCTATGATTCTTAAGATTTGCACATTGTTGTGCAAGTAACTAAAACACCGGACTAGAGGCCCCGTATTGCAATAATTTTTCCTCAAGATCAACCCTTAACCTTAACTACCTGACAAGGTAGCTAAATAAGATCAAACTTCCTTCATATTAGAAAAGTATTATATACTTGAACAGTCCAGTTTGACAATATTCAAGTGAAACTCGCTGTTCAATATTACGTATTGTAGGAAGATTCGACAAGAGAAATGTGAGCCACATGTGCATGCAGGGTGAAATTTCAAATTACTGCTGAATGCATTAAAGCAGTCAAATATGCAATCCAGCAAGGTATAAACTTTAACTTTAATATATATGCTAGAAAAAAATACCATAACCTGGGTGTGCTGTCCATCGAAAGGATTGCATATATGTTACGATAAGGATGGTGCCCTTACATCACAATAAGATTGGTGCCCTTGCATTTGCGAGGGCCACCCTGCTAGTTCAATCATAATATGAAAATTCTTGGTCACGTGATTTTATTTTTTGGTAAGATACACTTTAGTCACAGTCTAAAGATTACAGCATACACCAGGCTCAAAATGAAACACCGTTCAGAATTACTTCAAACCGCTTCACTTTTCATATATATGCTAGTGGTACAATTCTGACACACTATGTACAGAGAAGATAAAATGACACCGCGGCAATAGAGGATCTGATCATCTGGAAGCAACAGTGTGCATGTCTTGGTGCATGAGGCTTTGGCTGCATACGCGTGCCACAATTGATTAATAATCAATTAATTAACCAACTTAATTACCAATGTGTACGGTTCGGGCTGTCTCTTGTCGTTTGTTGTTTTTGCTTTTGCGTTTGCTTCTGTACTGAAATACTTGTAGCTGGGGAACTAGTACAAGTTACAGAGGTACTCCCTCCGTCCGGAAATACTTGTCGGAGAAAGGAAAAAAAATGAATGTATCTAGAACTAAAATACATCTAGATATATATATCAATTTCTGAGATAAGTATTTCCGGACGGAGGGAGTAGTAATTTACAGCTTGTGGTTCTCCATAAGTCATAGGATGAATGTGAACAAGGAGTGGAAAGATAAATTGAAATGTGGACACTAACATGAGTACTTAAAAGACTATTGATCAAGTGGCTGCACCGACCGAGTGAGAAGATGCTGCGACGGGAACAAAATGACCATTATGCATGAAAACAGACACAACGGGACTTAATGATGCTCTCCACTATGCATGAAAAGCAAAATTGCATGTCATCGATCCGAACTACTGAAGTAACACGCATGTGCAGGTGCAGCTAGCGTTAAAGGAAGCGGCACACTTTCTAGGCTGGACGGTGGTAATTTGAAAAAATACGTACACTACTGTGTACTGTCCATGATCATGGGCTCAAGTGAGCTGCATGTGCATGCAGACCTACTGTCTATTAGAGCTTCCAGTTAATGCAAGCGACCCAATCCGGGTTTCGTTGATTCAGTAGACTACAAGAGCCATCACGACCTTGTAGAGACGACTGGACTCATAGGGCCCAACAGAAGTGTAGAAAAGAGACGACCGAGACGACTTCCCTTACAAAGCAGAGTACAAAAAAATTAGGGCAGAAACAAACAGATAATATACTCTGTACAAGGTTGAAATTAGGGCAGAAACAAACAGATAATATACTCTGTACAAGGTTGGTCATGTTGCGCTTCTCTCAGCGTGGACATGAACATGTGTGTTTACAGATTCTTCCTGGGACTGGAAGCTGTTGAAGTTCATGAAAATAGGATTGATTTGACATCATGTTGATCAATTCACTGGAGTGTGTCATCTAGGCAAGGGAGTCAGGGATAGCAACAATTATAAAGTGGGTTACAACCTACACCTCAATCTAACAAGGAAAATAAGTAGGCCTGACCTCAATCATCTATTCATCTGTGTGTATTTATGCAAATTAATTGTAGAACTCGCATAGCACACTGCATCCTCATTCTTCCGCTACAAACACAGTGGAAGCAACGAACAGAGAGTGTTGGTAAACAGAGGTAGTTGAACTGTGCAATTGCAATCAAGTGATGTTCCAGCTGGGACTACTGGAAGCTGGTCGAGTTGAACAAAATTGGATTTGGCAAGTTGATCAACTCCATGGTGAAGAACTGATCGTCTTCTAGGCCAGCAGGTGTCACCTTTGAACTCTTGTCTGGTCCGGCCATGCAGCTCTGAAATTGGAAAAAACGCCAACATAGGGGGGACATTGAACTGGCAGAGGCGATCCCTGCCCTACTGTTCATTGTGCCTGAAAGATTGCAGAGGTGTTAGTGCTATCATCATTGAGTTTCTGGAATGGCTTCAGATTAAGCTGTGAAACTCAAACATCTCGGTTAAAAAGAGATACACACTGGAATGCTGCCCGTCCTGTGTGCTCCATCGGATTTTCCTCTTTTTATGTCCAACCGACTGGTAGTGCACACAGAGCTCTACTCCATTTCATTAATCTGAGATGTGAAACGTTGTGAATATATGTGCTCACACTTCACAAGCATGAACAGATTGTCACGAAATTTAACAATGTGACAGGAAAATTACATAAACAAAACGAGATGTGGCGTGATGAACTGACCATTTTTTAGTATGATCCCGTCTACAGTTGACAACATTGGACCTCCTGAAATCCATGCTTGTGACAGCAGATTAAAAATGCATCTGAAAAAAACTGAAAAGATCAACATTGCTAGACATCTGACGAAATCTGAGAGAAGCCAAATCGAGCAAAGACTAAAAAGAAAAAAGACCGGGGATATTTGAGCTGTACGTGTATAGTGTTACATGGTGGGACTGGGAGGAAACTTGGCCCGTTTCAGTCAGCACGAGTTGTAAGTGTAAAGCGGACCATCTTGGCTGCTACAGACAAAGGGAAAACATAGAGTAATTGTAAGCATACGGTAGTAGAAATTAAGTACCACAACTCACTTCATAGCTGCTACGCCTACCAACTACTGGTTGAAGGAAATAGAAGAAATTAGCTGACCTTATGTTTGCCGTCGCCATGCCCACCGCTTGGGACCGTGAGGTCTCTCCCGCAGCGGCAGGCTAGGGATGGAGAGATGATGATTCTCCCGTTGGAAATTTAGAAATATTTTTGGAAATCAGGGAATATTTTTTTAAATAAATGAATATTGTTATATTTCTTGTCAATTATCAAAATTAGTCAACAATATTTGAAATTTAGCATTGGGGAGGGCAGCAACCAATTTAGCGCATATTACTAGGGTTCCACGCGGCGGCATAAAAAAGGCAGGATGGGTGGCAGTGCCAATTGATTGCTCCCTGTCCAGATAATGGTGAATCTGCAAAGTAGGAATCTTAATAAACTGACATAAGACCATGTGCTTACAGAATACAGAAAAAGCTGCATATAGTATCTCCAACGGAAAATTGAAACCGCTAAGTCAATATCATCTACTCCCTCCGTCCCATAATATAAGAGCGTTTTTGACACAAGTGTAGTGTCAAAAACACTCTTATATTATGGGACAGAGAGAGTACTTATTCATAGCGACATAGGATGTCACATGTGGAAGATGAAGTGGTCATAGCAGGTATATATATGAATGAATGAAATTCAGTTTGCCAAACTTGCACAGTAGCATGCATCTTTTACTGGCCCATACACACTCCGTTACAAAGCAGAGTATAGATACAGACCATCAGCAAACCTTGTCATGGTGGGATGAGTGCGTCTGTGAACAGTACTCTGTTAGGTTGATCAACTGCGTGATGAAGCCAATCGTCATCAAGGCCTACAACTCCCACTTGCAAACTCAATCTGAGCTTCATCTACCGCCTCGCCGTGAATTGGCAGCACCGGACCCTAATCCTGCCAGCTGAACTGGCAAAGGTTGCAGTCCTAGAGTCGAGCACCATCCAGGCACAATTTGCGCCTCAAAGATAGCACATGCATAACTATGTATCGTCATTGCACTTTACAGGAGTCTGCAACTTTCTGACGTTGTACTAATGTTTAGTAAAGGAACAAACGTACCAGCCGGAAGGTCATCTGTAGAGAAGCAATGGAAACACATCAGGCCAATTCAAGGACCATCTTGCATTTGTAGACAGTGGGTTGATCGAAGAATGCATGTTGTGCCTGCGCAGCAAGTCGCGTCACCACATGATTCATCATTCATTGTTTGATACTACCACTTCCAGCTTGACCCAGCTTGAGAAAGAGGGGCATATACAACAGACTCCTAGCCAGATTCCACGAGAGCAGAGTGGTACATCAACTGTCTGTTAGAACTTAGAACAAAAAAATACTATGGACCATCACTTCGAGAAGTCAACTTGAAAAGAAGTAAGTGGGATAACTGATCTGTACCTGTGAAAGCGTCGATCTGCACCGGGAGCGGCAGCAATTAATCTGAAGAAAAACACTAGCAGCACCAATCGATCATCAAGCATCATCGTCTTCATCGCCCGAGTTGCAGCAGCAGAAATCATTGTGGTCGAAGTCGCTCTTGGCTGCTAGAACAACAACGGGAGAGCATGAGCAGGCTCAGTTGTGGTAAGTGTATACAGGACATCATCGCTTCAATTGAACACTAGCGTCTGCTACAGAATGAAAGAGAAATTTGCTAGCTTACCCGTCTACATCACCACCACAGGCGAGGAGGAGCTCTCTCCCCCCATTGTAATTGTATGTATGGGAGAACTAACATGGCAACAAGGAACAGCCAGTATCAGATAACAAGATACCTGAAATTTAAAAAATGATCCAATTCTGAAGGAAGACTAGTTTAGTTTTAGAAGAATTTATGTAAAATATGCACAGATGTCGTAATAGTAAAAAATCTTACCATGTCATCTCCAAGGATGTTACTGTAGTTCAACACGTGAACTAGTGGCACGTATTGACCATAATGTGCATGAGTTTGATAATAGATATTGTAATTCTCAAGATCACTAATAAATGAGATCAGATGATTTTTCTCCTGATAAATTAATTCCGGGCCATTGATGTAGTAGGTTCTGTCTACCATCTTCTGCACATTCTTTAAAGAATGAAAATAAGCTATCAATGAAAATAAGATGTCAACTATTTTGAAATAAACAATATAAATTACTTAATAACTATGTTTGAGAACTCACATAGCGGTAGAATTGGAAGCGTATCAACAAGGACCCAAATGTCCATATTGTCTTCTTCGATGTCAGGATCACTAAGATCCATGGGACAAGCATACCCTCATGGAAATCAGATGCCATGCAAAGTGCTTTCCAATTCGGCTAACCAAAATGGTATACGCTTGCAGAATTGTATAGATTTATAGAAAAATCAAAACCATGATGGGTCCTTAGGTGAACTATCTTTGTTTCCATATTTTCATGATATTCAAACTCCATCCTATCCAAGACATAGCGTCTTGCATGACATGAGATAAGCTAGTCGAATTGTAAAAGACGAATTGTAAAAGACGAGAATTACACGTTGAAGAAGAAAAAGTCGAGCTTAATTACGAAAAAACACTTTGCGTCATTGCGTACAGTTTCAACGTCGAAGGTCTCCTGGAGCTTAATGCTGAAGTGCCGACCTTCTACCAAGTGAGGCTTGTCGCAGAAACCCCGGTCGTCGCCGCACCAGGAGCACTCCATGAGATTTTTATCGTCCGACGACATTTCCTATGTTCATAATTCAAAGATTAAACTTCTAAAATTCAGTATATGTACTACAAAAATAAATTAGATCATTATTATTCAGCACGGGTTGACTATCGGTCCGTCGAGTCTTTTTTGAAAACTCTCAACTCATGTGGTGTATATATTTGACCGTTGGTGATGGTCGCTCCTTCCTTTGTCTCCGAGTGCATTAAACCAAAATGTCTAGCACACGGGAACGAAGGAGAAGCGACATCCACGACAATAGTCAGCATTCTTCTTCTCTCATATATGATGGACACACTCCCTCACTGATTTTTCGACCGTCGGTGATGGTCGTTACTCCTCCTTCCCCAAGTGCATAACAAAGGTCTAGCAAAAGGAGAAGAAGGAGAAACGGCCCCCAAGACAGCATTCGGGATTCTTCCTCTCTCTTATATGGTGCAGACTTTCTCCCTCACTCATTTTTGATTGTCATGTCTGGAGCCTCGATGGACTTAAAGTCAACCCAAAATGTCGTTTAATTATCTTTCTAAAAAATCCAGACCACTAGATATTTCCTACATATTCTAGCACAAGTCATTCCAAAATTTACGAAAAAATACGGCATGATCTTAGCTAAAAAAGGACATATCGAGCGTCTGAAATTTGCCGGAACAGAAATTAATCAACACTCAGGCAAAACATAGGCCACTCGGTGGTGTTACCTGCAAACATGGCCACTTGGGCAAGCACATATCCTATTTGCATTCAAACTTGATGGTCATTGCATTTCAATGGTTGAAAATATGAACAAAAACATTTTAAAATATCTTACATGACTCATATTGACATGACGATTTGGCTGGTCTTATCTCGAGGTCAGAGGGGGTCAGTGACGTGGACGACGACGACGACGACATGGAGATTTGGCTGCAAACAAAATATAAAAAAACATTATTATCCTCATCTTAGGACTTAGTGAAACCTATAAGCTATCAACTAATCAAATAAATATGCTTTGCATAATGCTCTCCAATTTGAGCATTCCAAATAGGAGTAGTTCTCCAATTTGAGCATTAAATAAGCAAAACTAAATCATAAAATAAATTAGTATTCAAATTAGCATGTATTCAATAAGCAGAACTAAATCATCTCTTGCGTCCATACATCGTCGAATATTACGACTAATACATCTTGAATAGTATCATACATATATATATATAACCTCACTAATACAGCTACAACCCTAGCGAACGACGGGTATCGGCGCTGGAGGTGGACACCCAAAGAGAAGGAACCATCACAGGATCATAACTCCAGTGATCTCCCTGAAGAACCTGCCAGGTATTGTCGAACCTGCCCTCCAACGCAACCATGTAGAGACGGACGTGTTCGTCCTCCTCACTGACACGGTGACGTATCACCTCCACGGGGACGCAAGCCTCCGCATTGTCACTGGCCCACGCGACCACCACGAAAGAAGGTTCGGGTCAACGACGGGCTGGCTCCTCACCATGCTGCGCCCCCCGGAAGGTTGCACCTCCCAGTACCAGCCCGGCGGAGCTCAGTCCCGGACATGGACCCTCTGATCAAGCAGACCTCTTCTGCCGAGTCAATGACGAGGATGCGGGATAGGCATCGTCGACGTCGATGCGGGAATAAATGCTTTAACTAAAAGAATAACAACAAATGTGACATGTTCAAAATATGACATGTCCACTTCAAAACGAATCAACCTAGAATTCTGTTAAATACACCTAAAAATAAACTAGTTCTATTAATTTTCTTACTAAAAATAAACTAGTTCTCTTAATTCAACTAGTTCAACTAAGCACTTAATAAAAATAAAAATAAACTAGTTCTTACTAAAAATAAAGTAGTTCAACTTGTTCTATTAGTTTTCTCACTAATTCTATTAAACACTTGCTAAAAAAACTACATTATACAATAGTAAAAAAACTATAGAAAAAACAGAAAAAAAATAGAGATGGAGGGAGGAGGGGATGGGAGGAGGGAGGAGAGGAGGAGGAGGAGGAGGGCGGTGGGATCGGAGGAACGAGGCGGGGGCAGCCGGAGGAGGAGGAAGGAGGGGCGGTCGAAGGAGGAGGGAGGAGGGCGCGGTGGGAGGAGGAGGGAGGGGAGGAGGGATGGAGGGACTACCTCAGTTCCGGAGGAGCAGGAGCGTCCGCGTCGGCAGCCGGCGACGATGGTCGGGGAACGGAGGCGGCGGCCGATGACGGGGGTTGCGGGGGAGAGCTAGAGGGTAGGCCGCGCAGGGAGATGATAAGGTAGGGTTAGTAGCAGTGCGGGTTAGGGAAACGTGCTACTAATACGGAGCATAGCAGTAGCGCAGGCTAGGTATACGCGCTGCTGCTAAGTGGGGCTAGCCATGTGCGACCAGTTCAAACATAGCACCAGCACGTTTTGCTAAAAGGCGCTACTGCTAACACTGTGACGCACTACTACTAATTAGCAGTAGCGCCTCATTTTATCCAGCGCTGCTGCTAAAATTCTGTGTATAAGGTTTTCACTACTGGTGACATACCATTATAAACATCTCATAGACTCTAGAATTTTCTAAATATGTACACACAATATGGACAATCATCTACTCGGGAAGCCTCTATGAAGATAACTGTTAGACCATATGAATTAACGATATTTGAGTAGATGTATTTAAGTATAGTAGAATGCAAACAATAAGTCATCTAAGTGACATAAGTTATTTTGTGGAGGGTTGTGATTTTATATTTTTAAATTTTTCCTCAAATCCATCTATGATATCGATCAATTTAGAAGTGGGTTTCCAAGGGAGAAATATCTATATAAAACAACTAACGTACATTTGTTGAAAAATATGAATAAATGGTTATCCAACTGTATATTATCCATCTAGATTTAAAATTTATATGTTAAGAAAAATCTTACCTTAATATTTAGCAACAACATTATATGTATTAAAGTGAAGTAAAAATAAATGTTAAATAATACATCAATAGAATGAGTTATAAAAAAATATGATCATTATTTGTATGCTTAATAGTTAAATATACTTAATAATATCGTATATTGATAGAATAAGTTATAAATAAATATAAAATTTGATTAATTTTGTTATGTGAAATAACAAAATATATTTACTAAGATTATACATTTTAAAAAATGAGTTATGATTAATACATATGAAGTACATTCCGCTAAATTTAATAAAACAAATATGTAATTTAATGTATTAATATGATGAATTTTTAAAATTAAAAATATGCGATTCATATTATAAATATTGAGGGATATCTTAATAAGTGTGTAAGATTTGGTTTTACATTACTCCATTTTGTATTCGTGCTATATAGCGTGTAAGGACATGTAGGAAATAAAAAGAAACAAGTTTGCACTCAAAAACGAGTAAAAATATGTCATACAGTTTTCTAAGTGCAATATAAAAATGATTACCATATATCTTATATTGTGACACAGAGAATCATAGAGAAGTGATTTTTTTTATTTTACAAAGTTTGCATCATGTATTCACCACCATCGTCGTCCTTTAACTCTCTCGTCACCATCTGCCACTCTTTTACCACTTCCTCGAGTGGAAACCCAGAGATATTTGGTATGGTCCTCATGTGGACAATACCAATATCAACAATCACAACTTAGTCATACTAATAGTGTAGAAAGAAGAACAAAAAACAAATACAAGTAAACAAAACACAGTTGCACGCCTAACACACGCCTTAGAATTGAGTGCGGTGTTGTTAAATTGAAGCTCCAATGTAAAAATTGTGAGTGCAAGGCGTCATAGTTCTTTGTACCAAATTTTACTTGTGTAGTGGATTTCCATGTGATATGAATGATATTTGACATGTATTTGTCCGAGTTTGTATTATAATAGGTTCATATGTCGATAGAGAAATCAGTAGAGGATTTGCCGAAAGGTGTAATTCTTTTTTTTTTGTCTCATAGTTGGGTTATACTTCCGTTTCTCATTTGAAGCACATCAAGTTTCTCCACTTGGCAAAAGGATCCATCTGAGATCAGCTTGAGCCTCGAAAGCTGCTTCATGCCAACAATCCATGATACTGGTTCACAAAATGCTAACTATATCATTTCCATATTTTCTGAGGTCCTCTTCTAGAATCAGCCCCCTGTAAGATTTGGTAATGCACCGACTGAAGCCTATCTTCTTCCCAAATGTAAGATTGCCATCAAAGATGACAGAGTATGAGACTGGGAAGTGCCTCGGTATCTCCATGCTCCTATATCAATTTGTCAGTTGTGCATCTCTTATGCAATACATATTTTCAAGTCTAGGGTCGTGGGGAGGAGAGGATGAAATGAAGACAATGCATCCACCCGACTGCACCATCCATGATATGGTATTTCCCGACACATAGTTCCTTTATTATTTGCACATTTTTATGGAAACATTTTTTATTTTCTTTCATGATTTAATGAATTTACTATTACAGGTGTCTATTAATTGTCACCGAAGATGAAGTTGCATCAAGTTGAGGATTTGACCATTGTTTTCATACAATCAATCACCACCATTACAGAAATATAATACTCAGCACAACCCAACCCAGCCTGCTCAATAATCTCGGAAGTCTGGCCCATATAAGGCGCGCTACCTTGGTCAATCCATTCCACATGCTGAATGAAGCACGCAGGGTAGGAATCTCCTACCGTGGTCAGTCCATTCCACAACCTGGGTCAAGCTGGAAGATAAGCTTGACCCAGGTTGAGAAAGTGGGGCATATATGAGTATGACAGAGCCTAAGAAGTAATGGCTAGAATCCACGAGAGCAGAGAGCAGAGAGCAGTGGGACACAACAAGTTTCTGTTTTGGAGACTCCACCCTACAGGTAACAAATTTTATAGTGCGTTTAGCAAGACTTTGTAAGAAATAACAGATCAGCCAATGGACTAGTACTGTGAGAACTCTGATGGAATGAAATAAACAGAGGGAGGTGTTCCATCTGTACGTACCATGGAAGGTGTCAAACCTCTGCGGTACCGCGGTAGACCTTGAGATCAGCAGTATGAGTGGCGCTTCTATAGTGGTGCTTTCTTTTGTAAACGAAGAAGAATCCTGTACGGCTAAATGTCGGGAGCGAACTTGTAATCCTGTAGGCAGCATCACAATGTCTGCATCTTAATTACTAGCAGCATCCCGTGTGGTGTAGTCCGTTGCATTTTCCGCCGTCTTCTCCCCAGCTGAAATGCATAAACAGAGCATGCATAAGTTTATTTCATCGGCAGATGTGTTAAACATGTTGTATATTGCGTGTGTTGTATGTTGTTAGGATAGGTTAGGTGTTGAGATAAGATCCTAGTAGTTAGTTTAAGAGATCAATCTCCACCTAACCTAAACCCTAACCCCGTTGTATCTTGTGCGCAGCCAAGGCGCCAAGTCTCCTGGTGGCTATATAACACGCAATGCACCCTTGCTAAGGCATGCGCTTCATCACCTATTTCCACATGGTATACAGAGCCTAGTTCTTCCATACGTCTAGGTTATGTCGTCCTCCTCCTCCTCTCATGCCATGGCTATGCCCTCCCTCGCTGCCCTCGGCTACACCATCACGGAGAAGCTCAACCGCGATAACTTCCTGGTGCGGAAGGCCCAGGTAATCCCGCATGTCAGGGCCGCCGTGATGATGGGCTACCTTGACGGCTCGATCAAGGAGCCCGCTGCTGTCATCGTCTCGGAGAAGGAAACCGCCGGGAAGAAGGAGATCACTGAGACGCCTAACCCAAAACATGCAATCTGGGTCACTCAAGACCAACAGGTGCTCACTTTTTTGCTCGCCTCCTTGTCCCGAGAGGTTCTGATGCAGGTCTCGAACCACACCAACGTTGCGGGAGTCTGGCATGCTCTGGTGGAAAGCTTCTCTGCACAGTCGCGGGCACGGCAGATCCAGCTTCGCTCGGCGATCGGGAATGCACGCAAGGGTGATCTATCTGCCGCCGCCTACTTCACCAAGATGAAGGGGCTTGCAGATGAGCTCGCCACCGCCGGGAAACCGCTCGATGAAGACGACGTCGTCTCGCACATCTTGGAGGGCCTCATGCACGAGCCCGATTACAACGGTTTTGTCACCGCCATCTCTACACGCGATGTCACCGATCAACCGATCGGCCTCAGCGAACTCTTTTCGCTGCTGCTCTCCGCGGAGTCACAGATCGCCGCCCAGCATGCAGCCTACACCGCCATCACTCCGCCAACCTTGTCGCAAAGGGTGGTCGAGGAGGCTACGGCGACGGACCTGGCGGCCAGGGTGGTGGCCGTGGTGGCTACAACGGCGGCAACTACAATGACAACTCAGGTGGCAGTGCGCCGCGCCAACAGGGTGGTGAGCGCGGTGAGCGCGGTGACCGCGAGTGCTGCCAGATTTGCAAGGAGGAAGGCCACAGTGCGTGGCGCTGCAGGAAACGGTTCGACAAGTGCTACAATAACAACGTCCGTAACCCAACAGGCGGCAGTGGTGGCGGCGGACGCGGCGGTGGTGGGCGTGGTGGCGGCGGCGGCGGCGGCATCTCTCGCTGCGCCAACTCTGCCCACTCCTATGGCGTAGATACCAACTGGTATCTCGACACCGGCGCCACTGACCATGTCACGGGGGAATTGGAGAATCTGGCCGTTCGAGACCGCTACACCGGCACCGACCAGATCCACACATCAAGTGGGCAAGGTATGGTCATAGCACATATTGGCCATTCAGTATTATCTACTCCCTCGGGTTCCCTCCACTTAAACAACATCCTCCATGCTCCTAGTACCAACCAGAGCCTTCTTTCAGCTTATAATCTTATGCGAGATAATGATGTTTTCATTGAACTTCACCCTGAATTCTTTCTTGTCAAGGATCAGGCTACCCGGAGAACAATCCTTCAAAACAAGAGTAGATGGGGCTTGTTCCCCGTGACCGGACGACAAAGTGCCCCCCAATGCCAAGTTCTTGCTGCCATCAAACCCTCCACATCTCGGTGGAACAAGCGCCTAGGGCACCCAGCTCTTCCGGTAGTTCAAAAGATTCTTCGCGAGTTCAATCTTCCTGTTTCGAATAAACAAGATCACCTACTTGTGTGTGATGCGTGTCAAATGGCCAAGAGCCATCAGTTGCCTTATTCTCGTTCAACTAGTGAGTCCACAACTCCTTTAGAGCTTATTTTTTCAGATGTTTGGGGTCCTGGACCCGTCTCTGTAGGAAGACAGAAATACTATGTCAGTTTTATTGATGATTTTAGCAAGTTTAGTTGGATATATTTGCTCAAAAATAAATCTGATGTCTTTGAAAAATTTCGTCTCTTCCAAGCTCATGTTGAACGTCTCTTTGATCGCAAGATCATTGCCATGCAAACCGACTGGGGTGGGGAGTACCAACGGTTGAATTCTTTTTTTGAACGCATTGGCATCACACATCACGTTTCTTGCCCGCATGCTCATCAACAGAACGGCTCTGCAGAGTGGAAACACAGACACATCATGGAAGTTGGCCGCTCTTTACTTGCTCACACTTTTATGCCACTCAAGTTTTGGGACGAAGCATTCCCTACTGCCGTTTATCTTATAAATCGCATCCCTAGTAGAGTTATCAAGAACCAAACCCCTCTAGAACGACTCTTCGGCACTAAGCCCAACTACTCCTTTGTCCGCATTTTTGGGTGTGCCGTCTAGCCAAACTTGCGTCCTTTCAATAAGCATAAGCTTGAATTTCGGTCCAAGCAATGTGCTTTCCTCGGATACAACACTCTTCATAAGGGCTATAAGTGTCTTGATATCTCCTCTGGTCGTGTCTATGTTTCACGCAATGTTATCTTCGATGAGCAAGTTTTTCCTTTCGCCAATCTTCACTCCAATGTCGGTGCACAGCTTCGAAAAGAATGACTTCTTCTCCCCTCTCATCTCCTGCCATCTCCTCATTTTGCTCAAGGGGGAGCGGATCTTGCTGTTGATAATATGTCCTTGTCTAATACTAACGACCCAGCTGAAAGTGTGCAGGAAACAGGGCAGCCGAACATTGAGGATTTTGGTGAAAATTCGTATGATTTTATGCAAGAAACTGATAACATGCATGCAGCCACACGAGATCCTCAGGTGGCCTCGGGATCGGTGGCAGCAGGCGGATCAGCCGCGGGATCCGCACCTGGCGCGGCGCCAGGCGAATCCGCGCCGGGATCTGCGTCCACAAGCGGGAGGCCAGGAGGGCGCCCTGATTCTCCGCGTGGGCCAGCTGCACCAGGCGAATCCACGCCGGGATCCGCGTCTATAGGCGGGGGCCCGGCGGGCGCCCGGAGCCACCGCGTGGGCCAGCTGCACATCCCACCGCGTCGTCCCCAGCGTGGGAGGGCGTGCGGTCTCCTGGCGGGTCGACCAGGAGCGGGCCCCGGGCGCCCCACGAGGCGGGGCGTGTGGAACCTGGCGCGGCGCAGTCTCCCTCCAACTCGGAACTACCAAGTGGCAGTTCGCCATCGGTTGCCGCACCGGATCCTCCTGGCTCTCTGCAGGCAGGGGATTCGGGATTTTCTGCACCTGCGTCACCTGCGTCCGACTCTGCTGTTTCAGCTACGCACGATCGCCTCCAGCTACAGCATGCTCGACCAGCTCCACCTCCTCCTGCTCGGTCCCACACTCGGTCCCAAAGTGGCATTGTGAAACCCAAGGTATATAAAGATGGTTATGTTTGATGGGGTTCTTTTTGTGCCATAGGTGAACCGAAGAACCTGCATGATGCCCTTGGTGATCCTAAGTGGAAGCAGGCCATGAATGAAGAATTTTCAGCCCTAGTAGCAAACAAGACATGGCACTTGGTTCCACCGTTTAGAGGTAGAAACGTGATTGACTGCAAATGGGTGTACAAGGTGAAACACAAGTCTGATGGCACGATTGACAGGTACAAGGCACGTCTTGTGGCCAAAGGTTTCAAGCAAAGGTATGGAATTGATTATGAGGATACCTTTAGCCCTGTGGTAAAAGCTGCAACTATCCGCTTGGTTCTTTCCGTTGCAATATCTAAGAATTGGTGCATATGACAACTAGATGTAAAGAACACGTTTTTGCATGGTGTTCTGGAAGAAGAGGTGTTTATGAGGCAGCCTCCTGGATATGAAAGTTCAGCTTTACCACGACACGTTTGCAAGCTTGACAAAGCAATCTATGGTTTAAAACAAGCTCCCAGAGCATGGTATTCTTGTTTATACTCCAAGCAACAGTCTCTTGGCTTTGCTGCTTCCAAAGGAGATACCTCCTTGTTCTTCTATCATCGGCATGGAGTAACTATCTTTATGCTTATTTATGTTGATGATATTATCATCACCAGTTCTTCCTCTCGAGTAGTTGAAGCCCTTCTTCAGGATCTTCACATGGATTTTGCGCTAAAGGATTTGGGCAATCTTCATTTTTTCCTTGGCATTGAGGTAAAACATGTGGGCCGTGGTATTCTTTTATCTCAGGAAAAATATGTGCAAGACATCCTTGAGCGAGTGGGCATGAAAGACTATAAACCTTCCTCCACTCCGCTGTCTACATCCGAAAAGTTGTCTCTTCATGATGGAGAGGTGCTTGGAGCTGAAGATTCCACCAGATATAGGAGTGTTGTAGGAGCTTTGCAGTATTTGACGTTAAGCAGGCTAGATATATGCTTTTTAGTCAACAAGGTTTGTCAGTTTTTGCATGCACCTACTAGTACTCATTGGACACCAGTTAAAAGGATACTCCGTTATCTCCAAGCAACCAAGAGTCATGGTCTCAAACTTGTTAAGTCAGACTCTACATTGGTCAGCGCTTTCTCAGATGCAGACTGGGCAGGTTGTCCTGATGATCGGTGATCCACTGGAGGTTTTGCGGTGTTCTTTGGAGGTAACCTGATTTCTTGGAGTGCACGTAAGCAAGCTACAGTGTCTCGGTCAAGCACAGAAGCTGAGTACAAGGCCCTAGCAAATGCCACTGCTGAAATTATTTGGGTGCAGAATTTGCTAACAGAGTTGGGCATTCGCCATTCACCTGCGGCTTCCCTTTGGTCTGACAACCTTGGAGCTACTTATCTCTCTGCCAATCCTGTTTTTCATGCAAGGATGAAGCATATTGAGATCGATTATCACTTTGTCCGTGAAAGAGTTGCCAACAAGCTTCTAAACATTCGTTTTGTGCCTACTGGTGATCAAGTGGCAGATGGCTTTACCAAATCATTGTCAGTGCGGCAGTTGGAAGCCTTTAGGCGCAATCTCAACTTAGATAGTTGTGATTGAGGGGGAGTGTTAAACATGTTGTATATTGCGTGTGTTGTATGTTGTTAGGATAGGTTAGGTGTTGAGATAAGATCCAAGTAGTTAGTTTAAGAGATCAATGCGCCACCAAGTCTCCTGGTGGCTATATAACACGCAATGCGCCCCTGCTAAGGCATGCGCTTCATCACCTATTTCCACAAGATGTATTATGTGCTTGCAAGCTGAAAAAGTACCATGCTGACACTGAAGTACATTATCTTTAACAACCGAATACTATGTTGTCTTTTCTCTGCTAGGGAACGGATTATACGAAATAAGAAAGCAAGCTCAAAGTGAAACTAAAGTAGAATACCATGATAGAAAGCAAACAAGGAAACATCACACTGTCAGATATTTCTCACATGCCCAGCAGGTGAAATAGCAATGGAACTAAGAGAAGGTAATTACTACATTGAACTACATTTTGGGACAACCAAATAACCATCTGCAGGTCATCAAATGTGCATCTAAGAACCACAGTAGATGATTCATGGGACTGGTAGCTGTTGGGGTTGAAGGAAATAAAATTTGATCAACTCCATGGAAAAAGCTGATAGGATTGTGTCTTGGGAGGGAATCGGGGCCAGCAGCTCGCACGGTCGCACCTGCAAACTCCTTCTGAGCTTGCTCCATCGCCTCAGTGAGTCGGTATAAAGTATAAACTGACGAGGTTATGTGTGATCCATGTAGCACGTCAAAGCATTAGAACTTCCAAAGGTTGTAGTGCCACTGTGCCAGTGGCGAGCACCGCTCGCATCATCTGTGCCTGAAAGATTGCACATGTAGCGTTTGTCAGTTTGTCATCACTGCACTTTACAGAGTCTGCAACTTCCTGACATTGTGATGGTTACAGAAAGAGAACCAACATACCAGTGAGAAGTTTCATCAGAGCCTCAGTAGGCACTAGGCTGATCGAAGAATGAAGGTTGTGTGGCACAAGTCGCGTCGCAGTCTTCCAGTGGCGGAGCTAGCAATTGATATCAGGGTGGTCCGCCTTAAAAAGATTGACAACAAATATTCCATGTAATCATTGTAATTACCACATTGAAATAGATTAATATGGTTTTGCAAACACACTAAAATTCTCAATCAAGTCTCATTTTTTATAACAGAAGCCTACATAGTTAAACAAGACTATGTTTCTGCCTTTCTGGCCTAAACTTTTGTATTGCCACGAAAGTACCAATTATATCTTCTTCATTCACCTCGGAAAAAGAATCCCGCTGAGTCTTCCAGCTTGACCCAGGTTGAGAAAGAGGGGCAAATACGACTATGACAGAGCCTAAGAAGTAACAAAATATACTATATGTTTCCATTAAGTAGTGTGGGGGGGGGGGGAGGAATTTCCTCAAAAGAAAAGTGTTGGGTAAATTCAGGGAATGTCAAGAATCCAGCTTGCATTTTCATTACCATTTATGAAGGAAATCATTTGTATTTTGATTAATTGCTTAGATTCTTTATTTATAAGGAAAGCATTTGGTCACTTGCATCATACCAATGTGGTTCACATTCACAATTTTGTTTGTAATGACATTCTGTTAACTGCAATTCAATTCATTGTAATTGATGTGCTTGTTTGACAATATAGCAGGAGGAGGAGGATCTTGTGGGCAACAAGAGGAAGTGGGACAAGACTGGGTTCTACCCATATGACTCTGATGAAGATGAGCCGTACGAGGTAAGGCCTAGTTGAAATGTTATTTGTGCATTGAGTTAGTATTACGTGTTTATAGTTTTTTGAATGCATAATGTATTAATGTCAGTCATTAATGTGTGCAGTATGAATCTGGAGATGATGTGGACGAGGGGAACGTCGAGTCCCTTTAAAGAGAAGGAGGTGCAGAAGATCAGGGCCCAAGGATCTGCCATGTACTACAACTGGAGGATGGACAAGTACAGGTTACTTGCTCATTACCGTTACCTAAAATTTCAGTTACCGTTACCGTTACCGTTACTTGCTCGTTACCGTTACCGTTACTTTATTCGGTTACCGTTACTTGCTCGTTAGAAATTATCTTGCTATCAAACTACTCATTACCTAAAATTTCAGTGCTTACATAAATTGCCTTGCTGAAAACCACTTGTCATTTCTTTCTGCTCCTTGTTGGGTTCGACATTCTTACTTATCGAAAGGACTACGATTGACCCCCTGTACTTGTTGGTCATCACTAATACACGGCTAGGTAATACCCATAGCCATCTTGATACTGGAGTGCATTGTCTCTCTAGTCTTTCTCAAGTAACATCATATGATGGTCAAGTTCTGCATTCTCTTGAAGAAAAACAAGCTTTTTTTTCCACTTGACCAATGGAACCAATTGATGCGCAAACGTGTTGAGGAAAATTCTATTAAGAAAATATCTATTCATTTTTTGGAGAAAGTCATTAATAATTGTTGGGTTTTATGAGGAATGTAGATCAAAACAAGAAGACATTTCGTGCATAAATTCGCTTTTATGTTCGTTACAAGTGATAAACTGTTGCAATACCGACTGAGCATAGGGCACACCTGCATTATTAGAACATGTGAATACCTATTTGACCATAAAAAATAAAACAAGTAGCGCCAAGGATTTAAAAAACCGTTGTAAACATCTCATAGACTCTAGAATTTTCTAAATATATACACACAATATGGCAATCATCTACTTGGGAAGCCTCTAAAATGATAATTGTTAGGTCATATTAATTAGAGATGTTTTACGAGATATATTTAAGTATTGTTGAAGGCAAACAATAACTCGTCTAAGTGACATAAGTTATTTTGTGGAGGATTGTGATTTTGTACTTTTTATTATTTTTCTCAAACCCATCTATCATGGTTCGATTTTAAAGTGGGTTTCGAAGGGGGAAATATATATAATAAATAACTAATATACATTTGTTGGCAAAATATAAACAAAGTGTCATCCAAATATATTATCCAACTAGATATAAAATTTATATGGTAATGATCTTACCTTAATATTTAGCAGCAACATTACATGAGTATTAAAGTGGAATACAAGAATACATATGAAAATAGTACATTGATAGAATAACTTATAAAAAATAAAAAATGTGATCATTTTTTATGACTTTAATATCTAAATATACTTAATAATAATGTATATTGATAAAATAAGTTATAAATAAATATAAAGTATGATCGATTTTGTTAAGTGTGATATTAAATATATTTGTTAGGATTGTAAGTTAAAAGAATAAGTTATAAAGAAAATGTTAACTTCATGCATTGACATACTGTGTCTATTCTAAGTAAAAGTACATGATTAAATTATGTAAAATATAAGAATTAGTACAATATATTTTGTATCCTAATAAAGATAATTATAAAAAAGTAAAGTGTTTTGTATAGTGTGCACCATATATACACCACCATTTTCCTACTTCAGCTCTCTCATTATCTTGCGCCAAACTCTACTGCGTGGCTCTAGTGCAAATACAAGAATATTTGTTACGCTCGACAATCCTGCTATCACGAAGGTCAACATAGTCATTTTAGTTAACACAAAGAAAAACAGTAAAGATATAAGCAAAAATTATAATCTCATGCCTAACACACACTTAGGCTATAGTGTGTTGTTGTTATGTTCAATCTCCGACATAAAAGATGTGAGTGCAAAATGTAAATGTGATTTCTACCAAATGTTAACTGTGTGTTGGATTTCAATGTGATATGAATGATTTTTTTATGTATTTTGTGCATGTTTGACTTAGATAGGTTCATATGTCAACAGAGGAATCAATAGAGTAATTGCAGGTAATTGTTTTTTTAGCTCCATAGTTGGGTTTTACCTCCGGTTCTCATTTGAAGCACACATCAAGTTTCTTCACTTGCATCTTGCCTGGGAAGGTGCTTCATGCCAACAATCCATGACACTGGTTAGCAAAATGCTAACTATATCATTTCCTTCTTTTCTGAGGTGCTCTCCTGGAGTCACCTCTCTATAAGATTTGTTAATACAACGATTGAAGCCTATATTCCCCCCAAACATAAGACTGTAATCAAAGACGACGGGGCATGAGATTGGGCAGTTCCCGGAATCTCCATGCTCCTATACCAATTTGTTAGTTGTGCATCTCTTATGCTGTTATTCAATACTTCTTTTCATGTCTAGGGTCGCGAGGAGGAGAGGAAGAGATGAACACAATGCAAACCGCTCAACTGCTCCATCCGTGATATGGTATTTCCCGACACATAATTTCTTAACTGTCTGCACCTTTGTGACGGAAAATGTTGTTATTTTTCTTCTGCATTTAATGATTTAATTATTATAGGTGACTATTTATTTGTCACTGAAGTAAAGTAGCAGGAGGTTCGACATTTGACCATTATTTTCATACAGTACCAATCCCAGTCCAAAGCAGTCTGCCCAATAATCTGCAAAGCTTGGTGAGTCCATTCCAACATGAGGAAGGAAGCACACACGGCAGGAGATTATGCTATTTACCTTCTCAAGAGGTACGTCAGTGCAATACTTGTACTTGGATATCCACGCAAGAGCAACATGGGTGCAATATGAAAAAGGAGACCAAACTACTGAAGAACTAATCTATTGTCAGAGACTGTTAACAGCTTAGGTATAAACTCTAAGATGCACGGACTTTAATAGATCTAGCTCTGAGTTAACATGCATCTTTCACAGAGCGATTACAACTAGAACTGTTAACAAACTATGAATCCGTTCGAAAGAAGGATGGTGGTAGCAACTGAATCCCTGTTTTTTTTGACGCGTCAACGGCGGGCTTACGCCTGCCTGAACCTTTATTATCAACCGTCAGGGGTGTTACATACCAGAGATACAGGGGGTTAAAGGGTACAGAAAGAGAGGAAAATTACAACAAGCAGCGGGATTATAATCTCCCGGCTAGGTGGAACAACATGGAGCCCCAGTCGCGGATGCTAATTTGTTTTTGAATATTTTTACATCGGTGAGACCAGAGCCGAAGATCGTTAGCAGCGGAGCTAGCAATAGTGTGGAGCTCAAGGTGTAAATTGCCGAAAACCTTGGCATTCCGCCTTTTCCAAATATTCCAGAGGACGGCCATCAGCACCGTAGATCTGCATCTGTTGTTGAATTCACCATCCCAGGCTTGCAGTAGATCCGCTGGCGTACCATGGAAAAGGCTGTCGACCTCAACCCAAAGCGGACTGAGTTGTTGGCATTCGAAAAGAAGGTGCTCGATCGACTCGCAACAGCTGCAGAAAGGGCAGGTGGCGGATGTGGCAATGCCCCGTTTGAAGCGTCGCTCGTTTGTGAACAGGCGGTTTTTGCGGGCGAGCCAGAGAAAGATTCTGCATTTATTTGGGGTGTAGTTTCTCCAGATTGCTGGAGCTAGAGTTTCTGTGGGTTTCGTCTTCCATACTGCCTGGTATGCCAGCTTAGTGGTTAGCGGCTTGCCTGCTTCCCTCGAGGTTCTTCTGTCAGCGACCTGCAGATTCAAGTTTATCGTAGCCAACATATTGCATAGTTCAATTAGCTCGCATTCGGCCGCGTGAGACATTCTTGGGGTTAGGTCCAAGGTTAGGTCGTTTGAATCCAGAGCACGAGCCACAGAAGTGTGAATTCTGTTGGAGTGGGAAAACAGTGCCGGGAATTGTTGTGCTAGGGTTTGGGTGGACTGCGGCAGCCAAAGATCTAGCCAGAACGAGGTAGTGGCTCCATTTCCGAGGTGCACCATGGTGAATGATCTGAATAATTCGGCCCCTTTCATGATGTCCCGCCAGATAGGAGTATGATGGTTATCCGACATGCCCATGTCGCGGGTGCTAGACCAGCCGTAATTTGAGACAAGGTAGGAAATGTCACTCGTCGTGGCTCCATTATGAAGTTTAGAGATGTGTTTGAGAAGCAGGCAAAGGTTCATTTGCGGAAGTGAAAGAAAACCAAGGCCCCCATTGGCGAAGGGGGCACACATGATGTCCCAAGCAACTTTGCAATTGCCACCCGTAACCTTGTCTTGACCTGTCCAGAAGAATGCCCTGCAACATTTTTCGATTCTTGCACGGTTCCAGCAGGAAGCAAAAGAACACTCATAACGTAGATTGGCAGGGCACGAAGAACAGAATGGACTAAAATTGCCCTCCTGGCCAAAGACAGAAGGAGTCCCCTCCAGCCAGCTAAGCGCCGGTCGACCTTGTCAATGATGAAGAAAAAATCGGAAAGGTTTAGCTTATGAGTGGATAGAGGTGGCAACCGGGCAGCCTAGGATTGCCCCATGGCTTGCAGAAATCCCCGGGTCGACGTGGATTGGAGTGAAGGTGCTTTTATGGAAATTAATGGTGAGGCCAGTGGCCTCAGAGAATTGGAGCAGGATATTCTTGAAGGTCCGTAATTGAGTTGCGTCAGGCGGAAGGACAATTAGCGTGTCATCGGCATATTGCAGGACGGTGCAGGGAAAATTGTCATCAATTGGGTGGGAGAGGAGGCCATTTTGCGAGGCTTGGATAATTAGACGTTTTAGCACATCGGCGACTAGAATGAAAAGGTAGGGGGAGTAGGGGTCCCCTTGCCTCAGGCCCTGACGGCACTGGAACCAAGGTCCCGGCTTCCCGTTTAATACAACAGCAGAGCTGGCCGAAACGTTCAAGCTTTCCACCCAACGGCACCAAGCGGGGGGAAACCCATTGGCCCGTAAAATCGCAGCAAGGGCGATCCAAGACACAAAGTCAAAGGCCTTGTGGAAGTCGAGCTTAAGGACAATTGCTGGAAGGCGGCGCTTAAAGCAAGTTTGAACGATGTCGGCAGCGTGAACAAAATTGTCAGCGATTCCACGCCCCCTTATAAAGCCCGTTTGTTCGCAATGGATAAGGTGTTCGATAAGCGGCTGGGTTCGGTTGGAGAGGCACTTAGAAGCTAGCTTGACAGTGCAATTCTGGAGGGACACCGGGCGGTAGGCTTCAGGCGTACATGCGTCCAATTTTTTGTGTAGAAGGACAATATGAGCTGTGTTCAAACGCTTAAGATCGGCCGTGCCCGCATGAAAATCGTTTAGCAGATTAAGGAGATCAATTTTAACAAGATTCCAGTTGGCCTTGAAGAAAGCTGGGCCAAAGCCATCCTGCCCGGGGCTTGCGTTGTCTTTCATGGCCCAAAGAGCAGTTTTTATTTCTTCTAACGTAAATTGCTCCGATAGCTCGGAGGCTTGGGCAGAGGTAAGCGAGTTCGGGAGGAGCAAACTGTCCAGGTCGAAAGAAGTAGATACGGTAGAGCTCACACCCACCAGAATTTTGAAAAATGCAAGAGAACCGCTTCCTTGTCGCAATGCGCAGTATATACAATGCCATTGTTGGTGAGAGATTTAATTTGATTTTTACGGTGCCTAGCTGTCGCGCAAATATGAAGGTAGGCCGAATTTTCGTCACCAAACATGCAGTCTTTAATTTTTGCCCGCTGTCTCCAGTAGGCCGCAATAGCAGCATTGTGACGGTGAAGCGACAACTTCACAGCAATCCTAAGATCAGATTCAAGTTGAGACAGCGGCCTGGCCTCCTCAAGCTTATCGAGGAAATTGATAGTGGCATGGCGGTTTAGGGCCATGGTCCTAGGTGACCGGCGATTGGACATCCACTTTTTTGCCACATTTCTGGTACGCTTTAACTTCAAGGAAAGAACACCGGCAGAGCCGAGGTGGGCATGGCGAGAGCCCGCACTTCCCCAATTTGCAGCAACCTTTTCCCTAAAAAGGGGGATATTGAGAAGGGAGCGATCAAGGCAGAAAACTGAAGCTTTGGGGATAGTAGTTGCTGCCGTCAAGCGGATAGGAACGTGATCCGAGGTTGTCCTGGTAACAGAGGAGAGAGAGGTATCTGGAAATTTTGACGCCCAGGCCACGTTTGCCATCGCTCGGTCCAGCCGCACGAGAATAGGCACGTCCTGCTGGTTTGACCAGGTGAAGCGCCTATCTAGAAGAGGGAGATCCTGGAGCTGAAGCGTATTGATGGCAGAGGAGAAAATGTTTGCCTCATGCATGTTGAAATGAGACATTGATTTATCTGAAGGTCTCCCTGTTTTCAAGATTGCCGATGAGACAAACTGTGAATGTGCAAACTAGGATTTTCAATATACGGACGCAAGACCTTGCGCTAAGAAAATACAGTCATGCATACATATGAAGTTTCATGAAATTTAGTTCATCAAACTCTTGCATTGTCCATACACGCCTCCTTTACAATGCAGAGTACAAATACAGTGGCAGAGGAAAAAAGCAGAGAATACACGCAGTAGCTGGAAAGCAGGTATTACTGCGGTGATTTGGGGAACCACAGTATAGATTTCTGCGACTGGAAGCTGTTGAAGTTGAAGGAAATAGGATCTGACAACTCTATGCAGGGAATCAGGGCCAGCAACTATCATGGTAAACTCAGACTGAGCTTTGCTCCATCGCCTCGGTAAGTTGGTATAAGCTCACGACGACGTGTGTGATCCATTTCAAAGCAGCAGAACTTCCAAAGGTTGCAGTGCCAGCGACGAGCACCACTCAGGCATCATTTGTTCCTGAAAGATCGCACGTCTAGCATTATCATCACTGAACTTTACAGAAGTATGCAACTTTTCTGACGTTGTAGTGCTTACAGAGAGAGAAGTAACATACCAGCGACAAGGTTCATCCGTAGAAAAGAGCATTAGTAGGCGGCGGGCTGATTAATGGATGCAGATTGTGCGCCACAAGTTGGGCCACCATCTTCAAGATTAACCCAGGTTGAGAAAGAGGGGTCTATACGACGAGTATGACAGAGCCTAAGAAGTATGGTGAGATTCCATAAGAGCAGAGAGGAACCAGATACAATAAAACTCTGTTTTATATACTCCAGCCTACAAGTAACAAATACTATAGTGCATATAGTAAGACTTTGTAAGAAATAACGGATCAACCAGTGGACTAGCATTGAGAGAAATCAGATGGAATGAAACAAATAAATAGAGGGAGGTTCCATCCGTACATACCATGGATGGCGTCAATCAGTAGTATGAGTGGCGCCACTATATTGGTGCTTTTTTTTGTGAACGAAGAAGTATCATGTGTGTCTAAATGTTGGGATCAGAGGCCACCAGCAGCAGCGAACATGGAATCCTGAGCACGACGGCCAATGAAGGCGGCATCACAACATCTGCATCTTAATCAGTAGCAGCATCTCTGTGTGGTGTAGTCCGTTGCATTTTCCACCGTCTTCTCCCTGGCTAAAATGCATTAACAGAGCATGCATCAGTGTTTTTCGTCAGCAAATGTATCACGTTATTCCAAGCTGAAAAGTACAGGTTATAAATTCTCTGTGTGGTGCCATCCTCAAATTTCAACTCTCTCAGTCCCGACAGATCATAAATACCAAGCTTCTTGAGATTTGGGAATGCTCCCCTTTTGAACGCCAACTTCTCCCCAATATAAGAGTCACTTCCAAGGCGAAGGTGCATGAGGTTGGGAAGTGGCCCTAGGATTTCCATGATTTTACCTTCTTCCTTTATTTTGCAGCCCATTATGTAAAGCTTGACCAAATGCATCAGATTGCCAACCCAACCAGGAAGCTCTCCAAGGGATCCATCCAACTTCAGACTCCTCAACAGGGGAGGAGGAGAGGAGACAACATGTAGCCACTCGAGTGAACCATCCACTGAAAGGGAGCGGAGGCAAGTGAGCTTCTGAATGGCATCACAGAGTACCCTGCATTTCTGCTTGGTGGCCCCTTCTGTAGCCATGTGTAGCTCAGCAACTTTCTCGGTACAATCACTAGGATCAGTCAAAGGTGTGAACAGCATGGACAGACAAAGTGTTTGCACCAAGCATTCTTTGGGGCTATACATGTCAAAGTATAAATAGGAATAATTTCTGGTACAACGGAGACTCTGTAGACTCTTGAGTTTACAAATCTCAATTGGCAGTTTTGTAATATAACTGTCTCTAATGTTCAAGGTGCGCAAGCCTTGTAATCTCCCTATGGATCTAGGAAGTTTATAAATATGTGAAAATCCTCGAGGTTGAGAAAAATTCAGATACTTCAAGTGGCGGAACAATCCTATGTTGCTGATATCCTTTTGTGTGACTTGAAACTGTGCATTCTCTAGATCCAAGGCCCGGAGCATTCTCATGTCAGGTGAACAAACTGAAGGTGATGGACCCAATGATCTCTCACCAAACACAGTTACTGACCGGACGTGGCTCCAATCCATAACTATCTTTGGGCACATGCCACCATGGTATGCTACATGTCGGAAGGTCTCCTCTGTGACACTAGTTACATTATCTTGTGCCAAGTACACGAGACTTTCATGTTGGGAAATTGAGACCATGACATCACGCATGATATCGTGGACATGACAGCTCTTAACAATTCCTTCTATGTTCCTTCTTGATGGCTGAATCATGCTTCGGTTGACTAGCTCATCAAAGTAACCTTTTCCCACATCCTCAATCCTCACCCCAGCCGTGGCTCTAACAAACCCCTCTACTATCCATCTCTCTATCAGACGTCTCCTTTTGATCTCAAAATCCTCAGGAAAGATGCTTAGATACAAAAAGCATGACTTGAGATGAGATGGCAAGTGATTGTAGCTTAGAATAACTATCCTCCTCATTGCTTCAAGGCTAGGGTTGATCTCGAGCTCTGAGGGGATTTGATTATAGATACTTTCCCACTCTGTAACCTTTTTGGTGGAAAGCATGCCTCCTATAGTGAGTACAGCCAACGGTAGACCCCCACACTTCTTTACTATTTTGTTGACCACGGTCGTCATTTCCTTATCATTTTTCATGTCTTCTTTTGTTTTTCTACTCTTTCTTAGTAGCAAATCTGTGGCATCCTCTGCTTGCAAGTGCTTAAGATGGTAGATAAGCGATTCAGAAGTGCATTGCTCAGCCAAGCCAGCATCTCGTGTTGTTACTATTATTCGGCTGCCTTCGTTGTTTCTACTAGGAAAAGCAATATCTTTGATCCATTGGCACGAATCTATGGTCCACAAATCATCAAGAACAACAAAGTACCTCTTCTGCTCTAGCTCTTTCCTGAGGTACATGCCGAGATCATCTACCTGCACCGACTTCCCTTCGAGATCTTTCAAGCATTTCCTCAGCGAGTTGGTACCCAAAAGTTGCCTAAGCATGTCCTTTAGCATCTCTATCTTGGAAAAGGACTGTGAGACGGTGACCCATGCACAACAAGAAAATTTATTCACGATATCTTGCTTACTTTCATATGCCTTCCTTGCAAGAGTAGTCTTGCCTAAACCGCCCATGCCAACGAGACATATCATCTTGCAAAGACCATCTCTGGAGTTGACATCCACCATCTCAATCAACTCTTGTTTAGACTTAGCAAAACCCACAAGCTCTGCCTCATCAATGTTGCTAGCTGAGTGGTTGCGAATATCTTCCGTGTAGGAATTCACCTCATCAATGCTACTGGAGGCATCAACGGTGATCAAGTTGTAGCGTGTGTTCCTGTTGCTCACCTCTTCTACTCTTGCTTTGAGATCACGAATTTGGCTGGCAATCCGGTGGCGGTCTTTCAGCTTAAGCAGCCGTCGAGACCGGCTCTGACTTCCCACATGCACCATAAACTCATCAAGGCAATCCTCGATGCCATATGCTAGATCTCTTACTTGCTCTGCCCACACCTTCAGTAGCAAGTCTTTGTTCTTTGTTTTCTCAGCAGCCACAAGGAATGCCTGCATCGTCTTGAGCTCGTCTTTTATGAACCTGCCAAACAAATTAAGTTCATGAGAACAACTCTTGGTGCCACACTCTGGCATTCTGTAGTAGTATGTTGTAACACACGCAACAGAGCAGATCACATATAGGTTGGATGCCATATTTATTGTGCATTACAAAAGGGAAGGAAGGGCAAGATCTAGAGCCTAAAGCACACATCAGAACCAAGAACCCCAGCAAAGGACGCACAAAGATTCGATTATTTTTCTTGTCCCATAAAATATTTCTTGGCTGGTTTTTAATTTATATTTTGTTGCCTCACAAATCACAAACAGAGCAATAAGTTTACCATTTCCTATTTTCGTCAGGAAAGAAACATGCAAGAGATACGAAAACATGAGATTCACAGCTAACAAGTTTGCCATATTTCCACCAGGAAACTGAGGGCAAGATCTACACAAAGATTCCAATATTTTTCTGGTCCCATGAACTATTTCTTGGGTGATTTTTCAATATCTTTTTTGTTGCCTCACAAATCACAACTTATGTGTGCTGATGGGATGCATGATTTGTCATTCCCAGCAACGAGAATGGCTGAGCAATTTCTACTAGAGTACTAGTAGCTAATCATACATAGAAAGTGAGAAACCAACGGGGCATGGCTCCAAGAAAGCAGAGCAGAGTACTAGTCTAGCGGAAAGCAGTGGGTGATTTGACATACCAGATGTCCTTGCGGACGCCCATGAGGAGGCTCATCTCGGTGGCGGCGGCGGATGCAGCCATGCTGATGGCGCCCCCCAACATGGACCTCGCCATGCTCACCACCGTCCCCGCCATGATCTTCGGCAGGCGAGCCGGCCGGCGAAATCGACCGCTGGAGGCAGCTCACAGCAAGGCCGGCGCCACTAGCACTAGGTTGGATTATGTGGAATGCAGATTGATCTGGGTTGGGAGAAGTGAGGAGAAGAGAAGAGATGGGGAGGGGAGGCGTCTCCCCCGTTTACTTGACTCTCCGGTCTTTGGGCATGCTTGGATCCAATCATCCCTGACTAAAGAGGCTAAAGTTCCAATCACTCTGACTAAAAAGAGGCTAGAACTAGTCTTGAGACTAAATTTTTTTAGTCAGGGGAACCCTATTAAAATAAGGATTAGTCCTTTTTCTCTCCTCATTTAACTCATCTCCTTTAACACATGCAAGTTCTGGATTGAAGGATTTGAAGGATAATAAATGCTCATTAACTCGATTTTAGTCTATTTAGTATTTGTATCCAAGCATGGGTGAGGCTAGCAAGTTTTAATCTCACTACTTTTAGTCACGGGACTAAAACGTATCCATGCACTCTCTTTGTCTCGTCTCCCCCGCTGCTGCCGAAGTAATTGATTCGCAGGCACTGCATTGCATTCAATTCTGCCATTAGTGCTCAGTACCAAACATAGCAGCTGCAAAACACTGTTCTCATTGGGGCTTGGGCATGGACAGACGGGTGCTCCTACCCCAGCCAGTCGGTCAGTCTCTCTCACGCGTGCCTTGCATTTCGGCTGGTTGGCAAAGCAATCTTCAATGGTGTGTCTTGGTAAATCGAAAACATATCACGGACGCGCCGACAGGCATCAAATTAAAACTTGTACTACTCAAATTTGTACGTCAAATTAAGGCGGACACTACATTTTTTTCTCATTAGTATTTGGATTTTTATATAAAAAAGTAAAACTAGAGTAGTCTACTCGTGGCCGCCCGTTGTCCGTGTTCCACGTCCCACTCTTCATCTCAAGTGGGCGCGTCCGTATCCCACCTCCTACCCTTCCTTTGTCTGGCCGTCGACATTGCTAGTGGAGGTGAGGTCGACGATAGACGTGTCGGACTCGTCCTCGCTGCGGCCCGGTGCGAACGACGTCAAACTATTAATGCTGGCAGCGTTCCCGTTGCCGTAGCCTGTGTTGCCTCTGCGTCTGCTTCCGTCGTCATCTTCTTGAACAAGCGGTCATGCTTTGCCGCCATGCCGATTGAATGATGCACCTTTGGGCCTTGATGCTACAGTGCGCCCGGCTACGTCCACCCTGGCAACATGAATGTCCGCCGAAACAGAGGCACAGGTGGAGCAGAGGCGCCAGGGAGGATTTTGGGTGGGGCCAAGCAAGCGTACCCGTACATGGCATGAGTCCGAATGCTAGCAAACCTCCCCGAGTTTGGTGCTGGTTTGCAGGATTCCAGATGCTTGGACAGGTCCACGGACATATGTGGCACGGCATTGTGTGGCAAAAAACATTCGGACACCACGGCCAAATGTTTAGGGGCGATTTGCGGTATAGCTATGGAGGTGCCCTCAGTATGTTTTGTTTTCTGTCCCTTTTTCTAGTTGCAAGAGATCCCACAGCTTTGTCTTCTACATACCTCGTAGATAAGCAACAATAAATAACTGCTCCAGCCGTTCTTTGCAAAGCAAATTAAGAGCAGCTACAACCGAACCTCTCAAAGCCCCCCCCCCCCCCCACCCCCCCCCCCCCCCCCTTGTCAAAAATACGCTGTAATCAGCCCTCTTAAACCACTCCTATATTTTTGGGCTGTCCATCCCCCCTCAAACCCAGCTCATATCTTGGATGGATATGAGAAGGTCCGGGAATATCCGAATGTGTCCCCCAGTCGAAATCCTTGGAATCCGCCGCCTGGCGTGAGTTGCTAGACTGTGTTGCCCTCCACGAACCTTTGGTGGACGGTGGCCCTGACCTGGTGCGCTGGCGCCTTGATCCTTCGGGCCAATTCTCCACCAAGTCTCTGTACCTGGCTATCGCCCCCTCTTCCGCCCCCCAACCCCTCTCGAGGTGTGGTCCATCCGCCTTCCTCTCAAGATCCGTATCTTCATGTGGCAATGGATTCGCGGTCGAATCCCGTCCAGGGTTGAGGTTCGCAAGCGGAATGGCTCGGGCACTGACATCTGCCCGCTTTGCGGTGTCCCTGAAGACTCGAATCACATTTTCTTCTCCTGCGTGTCCGCTCGGTTCATCTGGAGCTGCTTTCGCGAAGCGGTCGGTGGAAATTGGTGCCACACCAACTTTCCAGACTTATTTGCCGAACTCCAGATGTCCCCCTTATCGTCTCGCCATATTAGGTGGCTTAAGATTGGGGTCCTCGCTTGGACCCTCTGGACGATCCGCAATAAGCTTCTAATCCAGCACACTCCTCTTCGACGGGCTACTGACGCTCTCTTCAAATTTTCGGGTTTCTTGCAGCTTTGGCGGCCGCTTAGCCGCCCTCAGGACCGCGTCGCCATCTCTGCCTTCATCGCCGACCTCCGCTCGATGGCTGCCCGTCTGTCGCCGCCGCCCCCGCCGGAACCAGACTAGACACTTTCCTCATCCGGCTTTTTCTGGTGTTTTGTTTTTGGGCTTGTTGAGCTGTGCCCTCAGCAGAACCTTTGTACTATGTTGTG
>NC_057803.1:720334495-720345497 GCF_018294505.1 Triticum aestivum | reverse complement strand
GGTCGGTGCGGACGATCGACGGTGGTTACGACGGAGACGGGAAGGCACCAAGTAAAAACCACACCTACATATGCAAACTAAGAGTTATTTTAAGCTCAAATTGCATATAAATCAAATATACTACCACATATAATTCCTCCCAAATTACTAAAACCCACAAATTAATCACTATATAAAGCATTGCAAGAGCTAATCTAGCAATGAGAGATGAAAGGACAAAGTTGCTAACCTTTGTGATCACTTGAATGGATGGGGGCCTTCAAATCTTGACAAAATTTGGGCAAAATGTGTGATGAGCTCGATGGGAGAAGAGAGGAAGAACAGAGAGGAGGAGAGGGGAAATGGGGAAGAACAGAGCGAGCTGGATGAAGGGTTTATATGCAGGGCGACCTATAGTACCGGTTCGTGGCAAGAACCGGTACTAAAGGTGCCGGACGGGCCCCAGTCTGACAACATCCTGCCACCAAACCCTTTAGTACCGGTTCGTGGCACGAACCGGTGCTAAAGGTTCCGCACGAACTGGTACTAAATGGAGCGGCCCGCCTAGCCGTTGGACCCGGCACTAATGGTCACATTAGTGCCGGCTCATTTTCAAAACGGCACTAATGAGCTGCACATTAGACCCTTTTTCAACTAGTGGGGGCGGATCTAGTCTAGATGGTGCGAGACCTTGTCGGTGGCGCTTAGCCAAGGAAGGAATCCTTGATGGACGATGAATTGCTCATACCTCAGTAGAGACCAGTGGTCAGAATCGTGGCAGAGGAACCGCAACGCGGCGCTGGAGCCCGCATATAGCTTGATGGTGCCGAGAAGGCCGCCTCCGCCGCACGCTTCAGCCACCTCGCCTGAGCTAGCCAGGGAGTCATGGTCGGTCGCCTTCCCAATCCGGGTCAGGAACGCTCGATCAGGTTTGGTTTGGTCTGTGTGAAGCAACTGTGTTTTTTATGTGAACTAGGGATTTTATTCAACGTTCAAAGCCGAAGCAATACAAGCAATGTCTGGCAGAATCCCTAGCCACAACCGGCAACCGGGAGGGAAAGCTGAAGCCGCCTTTGCAATGGCGTGAGCTTCAATGTTTGCTTCCCTACACTCATAATGAAAACTAACTTTAACAAAATCATTCATTGATTCTTTCACTTCATCTATGACTAGTACATAAGATGAAAACGATCTTCCATTGATGTCCGACACCACCTGCATGCAGTCGGATGCTATTATCGCATGTGAGATATGGAGATCCCTCGCCAGTGCTAGTGCCTCGCTGCACGCATGGGCTTCAAGACTTGCCACATCCACTAGGCCATCAAAAGTAACTGCTGATGCCCCCAATTAGTTGCCGTGCTTGTATCTGCATATGGCAGCCGCTGCCCCCGCCATTCCCGATCTGGAGATTGCACCATCAACATTAATCTTCACTGCATCTTCACCCGGAGGAATCCAACGATGGACACGGCGCCGAGGAGGTTTTTCGTTGAGCATCACCCTCCTAGCAGTAGCAATGTCCAAGTCGTCCAAGTAACGGTTGATGAAGCACATAGTAGATAGAGGACTCTGGTATTCATCGTCATGTATGGCCCTTCTTCTCGCCCACCAAATAGCCCACATTGTAATTAGCACTCTCGCTAGATCATGCTGATTCATAGTCTCAAAAAGCCAAAACAGCCACAGCCTTGCATTATCATTTCGGTTGGACAACATATGCTCAACAACTTCTTCATCCCCCAAGGCCCAAACGCATCTTGCCATGCGGCACTCGAAGAGAGAGTGCCGCCACGAATCTGTGTCGGCGTTGCAGATGGAACATGCCGGTGTGGTCGCGATATTCCTTTCATGTCGGGTTGAACCAGTGGGGAGAGACATGTGCGATAATCTCCATACAAAGAATTTGACTTTAGACAGAATTGAAACTTTCCAGAGTCGCGACCATGATTTCCTTTCTTGCTCCTGATTTGAGTGCCCCGGCCTGTGCTCCAGCCAGTCCTCTCTCTGAAACTTTATCCCGTTTATCATTTTGTAGGCCGATCGGACAGAGAATATACCCTTGCGATCATAATGCCATGCCCAGAAATCCGGCTGCAATCTAGAACTCAAAGGTATGTTCAGTATAACATCAACGTCCGGAGCAATAAAGTGCTCATTGATCACCTGTTTATTCCACGTGCGCAGAACCGGGTCAATTAATTCCGAGACTACTTGTGGCGGATTCGCTATAATAGAGAAGATTGGCCTCAACTTGTAGTCACGCGGCAGCCAATTATCATGACAAATACTCGTTTCTGCTCCTGTACCAATCCTCCTGATGAGACCCAAAGCAAGGACATCTCTTCCTTCAATCAACAAACGCCAAACCTGGGACGGGTGAGCGCCCAGAGTTGCTTGCATGATATCGACCTGGGGGTAGTATTTAGCTTTCAAAACTCTTGCACTAAGAGTATCCGGCTCCTGAAGCAATCGCCAAACTTGTCTGGCTAGTAATGCCAGATTAAAAAGTTCTATATCCCGGAACCCCATGCCTCCCATGAACTTGGGTTTGCACATTGTTCTCCACGCCACCCATGCCGGTCTTCTCTGGCCTCCCTTGCTGCCCCGCCAAAATTTACGGAGTAGCCCGTTTATGTGCTCACATAAACCTCGAGGTAATTTAAAACATGCCATGGAGTAAGTAGGTATAGACTGAGCAACTGACTTTATCAACACCTCTTTCCCTCCAGCCGACAAGCATTTTCCCATCCATCCCTGAATATGCTTCCATATTCTGTCTTTCAAATACCTGAAGCATCCCTCTTTCTCCCTCCCCACATCAGTGGGCAAGCCAAGGTATTTCTCGGATAATTCCTCGTTGTGCACATCCAAGATATTTTTAATCTCCAAACGCTGTGAATCCGGGACCTTCTTGCTGAAATATATGGATGATTTGTCGGTGTTTATGCGTTGAACTGATGCAGCACAATATGTGTTCAAAAGATCTCTTATCTTGGCTGCACCAACACTTGTTGCTTCAAAAAATAGAAGGCTATCATCGGTGAACAATAAATGATTGACAGCAGGTGCATTGGGTGCAACCGAGAGACCCCAGACCCCACTATCATGTGCTTTAAGCAAACAAGACATCCCTTCAGCTGCCAGTAAGAATAAGTAGGGGGATATTGGATCTCCCTATCGTAATCCTCTTGATGGACTGAAAGATTTCAAACTACCACCATTAAAAAGGACCAAAAAGGAAACTGACGATACACACCTCATAACTGTCTCTGTGAACCGTGGGCTGATCCCCAGTTTAAGCATAACTTCCTTCAAATAAGACCACTCTAGTCTATCATACGCCTTCATCATATCCAACTTGAGTGCACAGAACCTGTTGCCTCTAACTCTCCTTGTTTTCATGTAATGCAAACATTTATAGGCAGTGATGAAATTATCTGTGATTAGGCGACCAGGAACAAACGCCGACTATTCCTCAGAAGTAACCTTGGGGAGAATACTTTTCAACCTGTTTGCTAAGACCTTTGATGCGATTTTGTAAATCACATTACACAGGCTTATAGGCCGAAACTGTCCTAGGATTTTTGGACTTGCTATCTTGGGAATAAGAACGATGAACGTTTGATTTATATCCTCTAATGAGTCATCTCCATTGAGCACCCTGATGATCATACCCGTGACTTCCTCTCCATACAACTCCCAATGCCGCTGAAAAATGTGTGCCGGAAACCCATCCGAACCTGGAGCTTTAGTTGGGAACATTTGAAATAGGGCATTTTTCACCTCCTCATTTGTGTAAGGAGCATTGAGATGAGCATTCATATGAGCGTCACTCTAGATGGTATGTGTGATAGAACCTCCTCCATCCCAATGGTTCCTTCTGATGAATACAAATTCTCATAAAAATTAGTAGCCAGATTGGCTAACTCTTCCGGGTCATTGCAAACTGAACCATCTAGCCATTGCAACTGAGTTGTGGTATTCTTTGCCCTGCGTGCACTAGCTTTCTTCTGAAAATATTATGTGTTGCTATCCCCTTCTGCAAGCCAGCGAATGTGTGATTTTTGCCTCATCATGATCTCCTCCCTGTATGATAGCTCCATGAGACGATCTTGCACCTTCCGTTCTTCTGCACTCGGTCCTACACGAAGAGGATCAGACTGTAAGACAGCCAACTGTTTACGCAGCTCCCTCAGTTCAAGGCGAACAGACCCAAAAGTTGTCCGACCCCAATGCTTCAGCGAGCATGCAACATTGGTCAGTTTTGATGCTAGTTGACTCATCGTAGTAGCTAGTTGGTTTCTCTGCCATGCTTATTCAATCGTAGCGCTGAACGTTTCTTCCTACTCCCACATACATTCATGACGGAACGGTTTTTTAGAGCCACTCTCAAGTTACTTGCCTCCAATTCATTTAGAAGGAGGATAGGGCTGTGATCTGACTTGGCCGCCGTCAGATGTTCCAAATAAGCAAACGGAAACATTGCTGACCAACTTGGGCTTGCAAGGGCCCGGTCCAATCGAACCCTACAGAAATCTCCTCCTGCTATCCTCTTCTCAAAAGTCCAATCCAGCCCTTTATAGCCAAGGTCTGCTAATTCACACACATCGACCGCCTCCCTGAAGCCTGCAATTTGAGCACTATCGCGTTTGTTCGGTCCCATCTGCTCTTCTGGCCTTAGTATCTCGTTAAAATCACCAATACATGCCCATGGCAAGGTGTTTTCTCCACGCAGGAACTTCATCGTATCCCAAGATCTTGTAGTGTAAGCTTCTGTTTGCTGCACCACAGAAACATGTAAGCCGCCATGGGTCTTTTTCCGATTCCTTCACAATCGAGTCAATGTGGTACTGAGAAAAACTTTTTATTTCAACCTCGACACAATCCTTCCAGTACATGCATAAACCTTCACTACGACCACTACTTCCTACCCCAAAACTACTAGAAAAACCTAAGCTACCAGCCAAGCCTTCCACCCGATACTTTGCAATTTGTGTCTCCACAATACAAAGCACCGTCGGCGCACACGCCTCCACGAGACCGCGGAGCTCCTGAACCATCACGGGATCGCCAATTCCACGGCAGTTCCAACAGAGGGTCCTTATTGGCCTCGACGATCCTCCTCACGGGAGGCCGCCTGAATCGTCATGTCCATCTCCTCGGCTACATTCTCCCCCTCCTGCCTTCTCCTCTTCACCACCTGGACTTTCTCCGGTGTGGAAACCGACGCCCCCCACCGTCACTCACCGCCCCACCCTCCAAAAGTAAAACAACATCTGCCACTTTCCCCGACAAGTGTGGTAGTTCCTGGCCACGCACATTGACAATGCCATCCTGCGACACAAGACGCTTTCTAGCAGTCCTGTCATTCTCCTGCATGTGTTGATTAGCATAAGGGTTAACTGCATTAGCTCCATATATGCGCCCTTCCTCTCCATATCTACCATCCCCCGGTCCTCCTCTACCTTGTCTACCTCCCCTCATACCTCTTCCACCAGTCCTACCTCCTCTGCCTCCTTCATCCGTGCTTCCTCTCCCAAACTCCACATACCTAGGCGCATCATTGCTCCACAACAGCCACTCCCCCCATTCACACGTTGTAGGGTTGTGAATCCCATCACCACACTCCTCCACTGAATGCCCCAACAAGCCACAAAAGTAACAAAACACATGCAACTTTTCATAGAACACCGGGTATTTTTTGCTCCCCTTAAGTGTTATTGGCACAAACCGGACCAAAGGTTTATTCACATCAACATAGACCCTGACCCTCAAAGTGCTGCCTGGATTGATTTTTTCTTCATTGACAATGACGGTGAAGGGTGGCTCCCCCACCTTTGCGGCCACCTTCTCTGCTAGCTCTTTCTTAGCTGTTAAACCATCTGGCAGACCCTTAATCCTCGCCCACACTGGTATCTTGTTCAACTTATACTCAGACACATCAGTGAACCCATCGTACTCTTGTATGATAATAGGTGCTGAGTTGCGAAAGATCCACTGACCCCCCTCCATGACCCTCTTCCAGTCACCCAGGTAGTGACATTGCACTAGGAAGAGGTTAGGGCCCTTAACATTGGAAGTCACCCCTTGCACAGATGCCCAGGTGTTCCTCATCTGACGCAGGAGGGCTGCATGACTGAACGGCTTCGTTGTATGCACACGGAAGAGCCCTAGCCAACAGACTCCCTTGATCAGATCATCTACCTCCCCGGAGAGATCCAGGTCGTCTTCCTCCTCCCCATGAAGCTGCATACCTGCAAATTGATCCTCTAGATCCGCCTCCGGGCCGTAGGGTTCCCAATGGTCCTCACCATCCAGATCAACATCATCGACTCCTGCCCCCATATTGCCTGCTTGCTCCCTCGCATCATCTCCCCTAGCCTCCGTCGCCCCGCTTGTTTCTCCGACCCGTCCTCCTTCTACTTCTCTTCCCTGCTCCAACGCTACTTCTTTCTTCCCTAGACCCCTGCTCGACTCCATCTCCTTTGGTAGATCAGCCATGCAGATCGTGATCTGACAGCTGGGTGAAGTTGCGCCGCGCTGGCCGAAGGAATCCGGCCACCGGAGCGGTTTTTACGTGGACTCTGGATGTCGCCGCCGGAGGAGAGGTGGAACCCTAGATCGCCTAGGGGAAAAGACTGCTTGGAGGCGAGTATTGTGAAGCAACTGTGTGGGCGTGAGGGCTATGTCACCCGTACTGATTACTATAGGACCGGCCCAAAATTGTAGCGGGCGCGAGCTTTTTTCTCCATTTTTTTTCAGGTTTCCATGCTTTGTAGTACAGTTTCTCTCGGGTTTTCTGGTTCTTTTGTTTTATTGTTTTTGTTTTTCCATTTTCATTTTCCCCCTTTCATCAGTTTTCATCACTATTTTGTTTCTTTCTTTAGTTTTTTCTTTTTTCTTTTTTCTTTTTCTTTTTTACCACATTTCTGTATTTTTCATCAGTGTTGTACATTTTTTGTGTATAGTAGGAACTTTTTTTGTACTCAATTAACATTTGTCAAATACTCACACACATCTTACATTTTTCATATACATCTAAAATATCTTTTATATATGTTTAACATTTTTAAATATATGGTTTCATATTTTCTTTCAGTGTCAACAACTACACCATCAGACACAGAATTAAGCATTCACAACGGTTGGCATGTGATGTTTGGTGAAGCAATGATGATATCTGGGCCATACACAACATTTATTGCTCATTTATCTCTTATATATAACTAGCTTATTCCACATGTAGTAGGATCATATTTAGTCAGTAGGGGGAGAACTAGTGGGAGAACGGAAAGATGTGGGAGGAGAGCAAGATGACGAGCATGGTCTATCGCATGAACTGTCATATAGCCCAATCTAGAGACTAGAGGGGAATGTGATGCATTGGAAATTTGAGTTAGGAACGGTCATAGAACCACAGTCCACAGACGAATGGTGAAGCTAGCATCAAACAGAAAGATTATGGTTCTTTGCTTGTAAATTTTTAACACCGAGACCACCAGCTTCCCTAGTAGTACAAACATTATCCCACGCAAGAAGGCGCTTGGCCTTAGAACAAGTATCCCCGCTAGACCAAATAAAAGTTCTCCTACGTTTGTCCAGAGCAATATGATACTTTAGGGAGAGATAAACAAAACATAGAATGTGCGGGCAAACTATCTAGAATAGCACATAGAAGAATCAGTTGTCATCTTTAGAGAGGAGAAGGGTGCACCATCTAGAGAGGTGCATATCATATCGGTTAATAATGACCGGTTGGAAGGCGTTGAAGGGCAGCTTGTGGGGCGAGAGGGGAGGCCAAGTTATTTAACAAAAAAAGAACGATTGACGTGTCAAGTTGACCTTCCAGAGAGGCGGCATGATCTGGAGAAAAGTTCAACGAGATAAGGGTGGTCTTTTCGAAATTAATAGTAAGGACAGTATCCAAAGCAAAGCCATCAAGGATTTTTCTTAGGTTTTGAGCCGCATTGTTGCTGGCCTTAATAATTATAAGCATGTCATCTGTGTATTGGAGTACCGTGTAGGGTAGAGTTGGGGCTAACAGGGTGAGAGAGGAGGCCATATCGCATGAATTGTTGCAGAACGTCGGGTACAATGATGAAAAGGAAGGGTGAGAGAGGATGACCCTTACGAAGACCATTTGTACATTGGATATAAGGTCTGGGCCATTCATTTAGAAGAATCGCAGTTTTTCTGTTAGTTAGAATTTGATCGATCCATGCAATCCATTTAGGAGGGAAACTGCGAGTTCTTAGGATCCTAAGCAGGGAAGGCCAACGTTCAAAATCAAAGGCCTAACTGAAGTCTAACTTGATGACAAGGGAAGGAGGTCTGGTCCTACCACAAACATGGAGAATATCTTTGGCATACATGGAGTTTTCGCAGATTGAGTGGTTTGAGAGAAACCCAGTTTGGTCGATGTGTTGATGTAAAGGAACAAGTGGTTTGAGTCGGTTTGTTAGAAGCTTGGCTAATCCAGGCATGTGTGTTATGATTCTGTGTTATGTGCTCTGGTCCTAGCTAGCTCCTGTACTTGCACCAGGTCGCTCGATCAAGATAGGTTGTACGTGCTACTTCACTCGGCCGAAACTTATACTTGTTGCTTCACTCTCACGTTTCTTATTATCTTTTGCTGAATGTTTGCTCATGATGATTTATGGGATCGTCATAGAATTTTAAGTTAAGATCTAAGTTGTTAATGTTTGGCATGTTTTAATTGGCTACAAGCCAAATTGTGGCTAAACCATCTTGGCATAAAATTGATTGGTACTATGCCTACAATCCAAACAACACTAATACACCAAAAGTTTGGTCATGCCTTGCATTTGGCTATGTACCAAACATACCTCACACGGGCCAGACAAGTCTCCCTGGGGCCAGAGTCATAGTCTGTCGCTTTCTCAGCCTACTTCGCTCTGTCGGGTTTGGTTTGTGGTAGTGCTAATGTGCAGAGAAGTGTTATTTGTTGTTGCGCCCGAGCCCAATTAGTATGAGTCATCTCGGTTAATGCAGCCCAATCAGTTGGTTATTGTACAAAAAAGCCCAAGTAGTAGGTAGCACCTCCAAACCATTTTTCCAAAGAAATAAATAATTTCATTATGTTGGCAATCAGGGCTAACTAGTTTGATTGATTTGCATATAATTTTGGGTTATTGTATACCATTACTAGTTTTTTGGTGAGAAAAAGTATCATGTACAAGAGAGTTATATGGTAGGTGCAATGTATTGACATGCATACACATAAATATGAGGATGACCGTGCCATTTTAAGCATTCAATATCCTGTGAATATAATACTTCTAAAAATAAAAATATGGTGTGATAAAGCATAAAAAAATCTCAACCTCTCTTGATGTAGATAAAGTCTTGGAGATCAAGGTAATTAAAACACATATAAGAAAAGCTAACTAAACCAGATTGAAACAAACTCTTATACATGTACTTCGCTAGCCAAATGAGTACTATATACATGTGGTTTGCTAGCAACATTCCGTTATATGGCTTCTCATGTTTATTTATGCCATGAGTGCCACAAATGTCAACAAGTACACCATTCGTGATGGAATTAAAAGATCACGATAGTTGGCATGTGATGTTTGGTGGAGCAATGATGATATGCAGGCCACACGCAATGTTGATCACTCGATGGTATCCTATAAGTAACTAGCTTCTTCCCATGTAGTGGGATCACATCTAGAGGGGAGGATGTCAAAGTGTGGGAGGAGAGCAACATTGATGAGCAGGGTGAATGGCACACTAACGGTCATAGGGGATGAGATGTATTGGTAATTTGAGCCAGGGGCACCTATAAAAGCATAGCTCTAAAACAAATAGTGAATCTAGAAAGTTACGTTGCAATTGCACTTGTTTTTACTTTGTGGGAAAATGCAAGATGACGCTATGTTCTTAAGTCAATGCGATTCAATCTAGAGGACATTTTGTCATATAATTCATCGACCGGGTAGCCATAGATTTCATTACTCGGGTAACATGCTAGTGCAGTCAACCATGTCTCTGTTTCAAACATCATTGTGCCCATGTGATTCTCAATGTCTCTTATGATTATACAACAAGTTTTTAACACTAAGATAGTGTAATTCAATTTCAGAGCACCACATAGTGACATGAAGTGTGATTCAATCAACAAGCCAATTGCCTGCTTAACATGAAACACAAAGTTATTATTTATTAACATTCATTGATCGCCACACCTAGGCACCTCCTAAGTTACATAAAACCAACATATATTACTACGTCTCCTCGACATTGGGATGGCCGGGATGGCCATTTTATTCCAATAGGATTATCTTTTGAAACGATAACCTTATAGGTTGGACAAAAGAGAGATGATAGCCGGAGTGGCAACTAGCAAGGTGTACCAAAATTTATGAAACCGGTGTTTCACTTTTCAGTACACAAAAGCGAGAAGCAACATTCTTTTGAATGTGCTGGCCGCTGAGCGATGTGATTGCACAAATGTTTATACAAACAATTCCTGATTTGCTTTTGACATAACTTGTTCTTTGCTTGGTGAATATAGAGCAAGGAGAATTGTTGTGTTGCATGTAGAGGGACCACTCGTATTTCGCGTGTATTCTATTCACACGTCTTATCACTACTAGGAAAAGGGGTATAGATAGGATTGATACTAATGGCGCACCTGGTAAGCAGTGCGCCACTACTATATACTAATGGCGCACTGGTTGGAAGTACGCCATTAGTGTGGAAGACACTAATGGCGCACCATGAACACGGTGCGCCACTAGTATTGATTTTTTTTCATTTTTCCATACATACTAATGGCGTATGATGTCAAAGTGCGCCATTACTAGTTCTAACAAGTAATGGCGCACCTTGCAGAAAGTGCGCCATTAGTACTTTTTTGCAAAACTACTAATGGCACTCGATCTCGATCCCCCTCCCTCTCGATAGCTATCCCCCTCGCCAGATCCCCCTCGCCGCCGAGCACCCCCCACCCTCCCCCCGCTCCACCGCCGCCGACGACCCACCGCACCCTCCC
>NC_057803.1:720328707-720333365 GCF_018294505.1 Triticum aestivum | reverse complement strand
GCCCCCCGTGGCCGTGCTTCCCTCGGCCCCTGGCCGCGCCCTGGCCCCGCCTAGGCGCGCTCACCGCACCGCCACCGCGCCTCCACTACGCTCGGGCTGCGCCCTGGCCCCGCGCATCATCGATGCATCATCATTGAAGAACGAAGCATGGATGCCCCAGCCGGCCGGGCCATCGTCTGCTGGAGGCCTCGCCTCGTATGATCGGATCGGATCGGGCGGGCGGGCGGCACTGTTGGCCGTCCTCTCATTGCTGCCGGGGCGGGCGGTGGCATTCCCATGGCCACTGCTAGTGCCAGGCAGGTCTGGTTTGGGGTGTGTGCTGGTGCCTTCAATTCACGCATCGATGACGCGCCCTGCCATCCAAATTTGAAGAAATGGAATGGTAGTGCAGTTTCAAAAAATGAAAGCAGCAGATGTTTGCTATATGGGTAGAGCAGTTTCTAAAAATGAAAGCAGCAGATGTTTGCTATATTAGGACGTCTCCCAAGTACAGTAGCCATTAGTCTAGTTCCCTTGCACTTGTAGCCACTGACTAGAATATAAAGCTGTAGAATTTGTTGTATTTTCTGCTTAAGATTGGTTAGGAAATTACTGGTGAGCAAGCTGCATGCTAGTGTGCATATTTTTGCAGCTCTGTATTAATTCTGAGAGAATCAGGGCGTTTGGAGGTTGAGTAGAGACTACGGAGGATCAATCCAGCAGCTGCTGCTGATTAGTTGTGATGAAATTCATATATGCCGTTTGGAAATGATCAATGATTGGTAGTGATTCAGTTCAAGCAATGATTAGAGATGATTCAGTCCCACTATCTTTTATGCTTATTAACTTATTTTGCTATTTTCTGGTGATAGTTTTGAACTGGTAAATAAGTTAATGCGTAAGTGAGACTTGGCATTTTAAAGCTTAGGGTCTTCAACTTCAACTATGAATTGGGATGATAATGTTATTTTGCCTTCTTAACAGAATGGTGTCATAATCAGACTATATAGTAAAAAGAAATTTTGCCTTCTTTCATGATGCATAGACTATATTTGCCATGGCCCGGTGCAAAAGAAATTTGCCATGTTGCAAAAAGAAAAGAAATTTGCCGTGGTGCATATAGTAAAAACAATGCCATGACCATTGCGTCGTGATGATTTTGCAGGTACCCTGAGAGGCCCTTGAGTTTGCCGGAATGTCGATTAACTTCCGTTCTGGCAAATTCGGGTACTCCATATGTCCTATTTTTAGCAAAGGTAATGCTGAAATTTTTCGTGAATTTTAGCATGACTTTGCTAAAAATAGGACATATGGGGTACTTGCGACTACTGCCTGTTATCATGCATGTTTTATGATCTGTTGTAAGGGTACTAATTGGTCTCTTCTGCTGCTTATCAGAGATGGCGGGAAGCAGCCACCGCCGCTCTGCGACACCGTAGTATGAGTTGGATGCTTCCGAGTTCTTCACTATCATACTTGAGACTTCAGTATCATCCATGACGCAGGTATATAATACGAGAGATCTCCCCTTCACCCATCTCATTATGATATCTGTTGTTTGCTACATCACTCATTGTCCCAAACTGCAGAGGCTGCCTGACAGTTTTATGAACATGCTGATGGGTGAAGATCCGCCAAATAATGTGAAGCTGCGACAGGCCGGCAGCGGGTTTCGCAGGCAGTGGGATGTGGAGTTGGTGATCAAGAAGGGCCACATGTACTTGTCTCGTGGGTGGGAGAAGTTCTACCGTGCCTACGACCTGCGGCTGGGGTACTTCCTTCTCTTCAGGTACGACGACGACGCCACCATGCTCATCGTGAAGGTGTTCAACACGACTATGTGTCGCATGCGCTACGCTGCCGATGATGATGCCGGTACGTTCTGCCTCTTCTTATTCCTCTACATTTGGCTTTGTCTCACATCGATTGTTAACGGTCATTGTTGCATTTTGGACAGCTAATGGGAGCAGCAGCAGCAACACTGGCTACAGCCAAAGCAGCAGCGACTATGGCTGTAGCGAAAGCAGCATCGATTCTGGCTATAGCGAAAGTAGCAGCAATTCTGGTAGCAACATAGACAACAAGAAGGATGATCCGGACTGGAGTGCGGGAGAAGAGGAGCAGAGTGAGGATGAGGAGCTGCAGGATGACGATGAGCATCAGGCTGAGGATGACCTAGCGCTGGTGGTGGCTGACCAAGGGCAAGAGATGGTGGTGGCTGACCATGGGTAAGAGATGGAGGTGGCTAAGGATGACCTAGCGATGGTCGTGCCTGAAGGTGGCCTCGCGATGGTGGTGGTGCCTGACAATGACCACGCACCGGTGGTGGCGCCGGCGATCCCACAGCTGGGCGACATGACCCCGCCAATTGTGGTAGAAGACTACATCCCACTGCCTCCACTGCCTCCACCGCCTCGCCGCTCTTGGCGCATCAGGGAGAGGAAGGAGAAGGAGGAGATGAACAATGCATGAGAACTGAACTTTGTCAGGTATGTCAGATCTCCTATAGGTTAGTTATCCAAAATGATATATATATACTTAGTTACCTATGTTATCTCTAATATGCTTAGTTTCCTATACGTTAGCTTCATTTTTACCTAAGTTGGTTCTAATATGCTAACTTAGATCTTATATGCTTAGTTTCCTATAGGTTAGCTCCAAAATAACTTATGTTAGCACAAAATGATCAAGTTTGCATAATAAGCTTATAGTATTTTTCTTATTCTTCTTCTTTTGCAAAATGACATAGGTTAGCTTCATTTTACCTAAGTTGGCTCTAATATACTAACTTAGAGCTTATATGCTTAGTTTCCTATAAGTTAGCTCCAAAATAACTTATGTTAGCACAAAATGATCAAGTTTACATAATAAGCTTATAGTCTTTTTCTTATTCTTCTTCTTTTCCAAAATGACATAGGTTAGCTTCATTTTACCTAAGTTGGCTCTAATATACTAACTTAGAGCTTATATGCTTAGTTTCCTATAGGTTAGCTCCAAAATAACTTATGTTAGCACAAAATGATCAAGTTTACATAATAAGCTTATAGTCTTCTTCTTATTCTTCTTCTTTTCCAAAATTCTTCTTATTCTTCTTCTAGTGTTCTTCTTCTTCTAGTATTCTTCTAGTCTTCTTCTTTGTCTTCTTCTAACTTCTTGTTTATCATTTTGCAGATTTGATTTAATTGACAGAAGCTTGCGTGGATGGAATGATTCTTTTCCATTTGTGTTTTTATTTTGTATCAATGTGAAACTTTTGTGAATTGATGGATAACGGTGTTGGATGAACAATGTGAAACTTTTGTAATATGTAACGATGGAACTATGTATTGGCTATGTATGTATATATGATGGAACTTGTGTGTTGGCTATGTATGTATATATGATGGAACTTGTGTGTTGGCTATGATTGTTATATGGATGCTTGTTGTATATATATGTGTTGGATATCTCATAGGTGAAATAGTGACCTGAGATTAAGAAAAAAAAATTAAAAAAATTGTTACTAATGGCGCACTACAATGTGATGCGCCATTAGTATAGAAGACACTAGTGGCGCACTGTGGGCAAAACTAATGGCGCACTGCCTGGTGCGCCATTAGTATACCAGATACTAATGGCGCACCAGTGGTGCGCCATTAGTAAAAAATACTAGTGGCGTGCTACTAATGGCGCACTGGTAATGCGCTATTAGTAGGCAAAACCAGTGCGCCATTAGTAGGCTTTTTCCTAGTAGTGTATTCACGAAAGATTCTCACAAATCCCAGAAACACATGAACAATGGGTGTTTTGATTGCACAAAATGATCCAAGAGACATCGCACGCGGCTTCCAACTTCGCTTCAGACCATTCACTCATCCGGTGTCCTTGATTGCAAATAATTGTCGGGATGTTCCTATTCGTATGCTATCGATATAGTGCTTCTTAACAAAAAAATGGATACTAAGAAAATATACTACAAATAAGTTTCTAAAGTAGCTAATTCGTAAGTTCTTTACTTACATATAAGTTACGATCTCAAAGGATTGTGGAAATGTCATGGTAACCCACCTTACCCGTTTAAGTTTACCAGATATCGCTTGCTATAGGTAAGTCTTAGAGATTAAGGTAACTCAACCATATATCGTAAAAATGTAGCTACATCAGATAAAAAGACACTCTTGGTGAGCAAACCCTAATCCATCTTTATATAATGGCTTGAGTTCACACTAGCTTCTTTGTCATGGTTTTCTAGCATCATTCCACTTAGGTTGCTCATAATAAAGATGTTCTATGTGTCATCAATGCCAACATCTACGATACTCATGGTACAATTAAAAAATCACAACAACTGGCATGTGATGTGTGGCAAAGTAATGATTATGCCCAGGTCACATAAAACATTGATCTCATGCTGAACTCCTATAAATAACTTGCTTATTCCTGATGTAACAAGATCACATTCAATTGCTAGGAGGGGGGGGGGTGCAAAGTGTGGGAGGAGAGCAACAATGACGAGCGGGGTAAGTGACATCGAACGGTCACATAGCATGATCTAGTGAGGAATGGGATGCATTGGAATTTTGAGGTAGGAACATAGATATAAACATAGACCATGGATGAATAATGAATCTAGTGAAGAATAGCCAAATCGCGACTCTATTTTACCGATCATGGCTCTTTTTATTTTTTGGGCAAACATA
>NC_057803.1:720319427-720328235 GCF_018294505.1 Triticum aestivum | reverse complement strand
CGTGGGCGTGAGATGGATCCGCGCACACCAAGTTCGTGGGTGTGGGGACCGGCTCACCGCACACCATAGAGGTGGGACTCGTCGGGGCAGGGGGAGGGGCTGCTTCATGGGAACCGGTGTGGGGTTGTGCGGGATGAGACACGGGGTGGTGGGTCTTGCCCGTGCTAGGAGGGAGAAGAGGTGGTGGATGGTGGAGGAGGCGGAGCATGCTAGGAGAGGTGGTTGGGTAGAGCCGGCAATCGTGTAGAGGACGCGGAGGCGGCTCCACAGAGTTGGGGTTCGTGGGGAGGGAGAGGATCCCGTCGAGTGGGTCCTTTGTCTAATTTAATAGCCAACACTATTTTCTTTCACTTTTAGTGCCACGCCAATGCTTACAAGTGGGTCTAGTTGATCAGAATCGTCATTAAATGAGCTCCAATTAGTCATCAGAGTTTATTGAGAAAATTAGTAAGAAAACCAGTGGATTTTTGGGGAGCCTGAGGAATATGATGGCAAATCCAGATTTGAACTTATTGGCCTCCTATAAATAACTAGCTTATTCTTGTAGCCAGATCACACATTTAGTTGCTAGGGGAGAATGGTAGAGCATGGGAGGAGAGCAACATTGACAAGAAGAGTGAATGGCATAAACGGTCACATAGTGCGATCTTGTCCAGAATGGGATGTATTAGAAATTGGACTTGGTGTTTTGCATAATAAGACCACAAAAAAGCCTCACTAAGAGATAGATTGTCACAAAGTAGGCAATCTCTGAGCCTGTACAAATTCTTGAGTCCTTCATATGTAGAAAACTAGCGCTCTTAAGTGACACCTAGACGTCTAGAAGGCACACACCATCAACTAAGGCTCTAAAGTGACACCTAGAAGCCTAGAAGGCGCACACACCATCCAAGAGTAGAAGCAAAGAAAATTCACTTGATAGGAAATCCTCAAATGATCTTCAATCGAAGCACCTTCATGAATCCAAGGGATAAGTCTATCAAAAGACAAGATTGTGGTGGAAGATATGAGAGTGTCCAAAATTTGACCGTTACTTCAAAAACTAACTAGCCTGGAAGTACCGAAGGAAGAAACTTGCAGATCTTTTGAGCCAGTTCAAGTAAATTTAAACAACTGGACCGCATTGCTCAAGAACCAGAAATATGTAGCTGGAAAGTACTGGTTAAGAAAGAAACTTTGGTTCCCAAGAATAAATGTTGCTTTTCTTATACAAGGATAGAATGGTTTGGAAGTACGGGAGAAAACCAATTTTTTGGTATTACCGTAGCGAAAAGGTGTGACAGCTCCCGGGAGTCCCGACTCCCCCTTATCCTGTCCGTTCAGCAATGTTAAGATTTGTGCTGTGGTCTGTGCAGCCGCAGACCTTTTGCAGTGTCAGAACAATTAGCCAGGCGATTAATCAGACAAACAGCGGCGCAACTAGGCTGTGCAGGCAGGATAGGTCACAGGTACTAGCACTGTGATGTGTAGGACTGTCAGGAGGTTAGGCGGCATCGGCATGGTTGAAGCGACAACCCATAGGCAGTGCATGCAAGGCATCTCACATACTCCCACGTATTCTTTATCATGGTCAGAGGAACGTGGACCCCTAGAGGTTTCACATCATCATCAGTTCAGTTTCTGTACGAATATATTACCATCACTTCCTTCCTTTCGGTGAGCAGTAAAATGTTCTTGACCGAGATGAGATGAGCATGTTACCAAATTTGAGCCGGGTACATGTCATTCCGGCGTCAGGCGCTGACAGGGACTGAACGTGGTGAAAATGAGCAATGTACGTCTGATAGGAACCTAGCTCACGCACATGTATCTGTTGGGAAACGTAGCAGAAATTTAAAATTTTCCTACGTCTCACCAAGATCTATCTATGGAGAAACCAGCAACGAGGGGAAGGAGAGTGCATCTACATACCCTTGTAGATCGCTAAGCGGAAGCGTTCAAGTGAACGGGGTTGATGGAGTCGTACTCGTCGTGATTCAAATCACCGATGACCAAGTGCCGAACGGACGGCACCTCCGCGTTCAACACACGTACGGAACGGAGACGTCTCCCATGCCTTGATCCAGCAAGGAGGAGGGAGAGGTTGATGGAGATCCAGCAGCACGACGGCGTGGTGGAAGTAGCGGGATTCCAACAGGGCTTCGCTAAGCGCTGCGGGAGGAGGGAGATGTGTCACGGGAGGGAGAGGGAGGCGCCAGGCCTTAGGTATGATTGCTCCTCCTTTTCCCCACTATATATAGGGCCAAGGGAGAGGGGGAGGGCGCAGCCTTGCCCCTTCCTCCAAGGAAGGGTGCGGCCAAGGGTGGGGAGGAGTCCATCCTCCCCAAGGCACCTCGGAGGTGCCTTCCCCCTTTAGGACTCTCCCCTTTTTCTCTTCTCTTGGCGCATGGGCCTCTTGGGGCTGGTGCCCTTGGCCCATGTAGTCCAAGGCGCACCCCCTACAGCCCATGTGGCCCCCCGGGGCAGGTGGCCCCACCCGGTGGACCCCCGGGACCCTTCCGGTGGTCCCGGTACAATACCGATGACCCCGAAACTTGTCCCGATGGCCGAAATAGCACTTCCTATATATAATTCTTTACCTCCGGACCATTCCGGAACTCCTCGTGACGTCCGGGATCTCATCCGGGACTCCGAACAACTTTCGGGTTACCGCATACTAATATCTCTATAACCCTAGCGGTACGATACTTGGCCGCACCCTTCCTTGGTCACATTAGCGGAAGCGTTCAAGTGAACGGGGTTGATGGAGTCGTACTCGTCGTGATTCAAATCACCGATGACCAAGTGCCGAACGGACGGCACCTCCGCGTTCAACACACGTACGGAACGGAGACGTCTCCCATGCCTTGATCCAGCAAGGAGGAGGGAGAGGTTGATGGAGATCCAGCAGCACGACGGCGTGGTGGAAGTAGCGGGATTCCAACAGGGCTTCGCTAAGCGCTGCGGGAGGAGGGAGATGTGTCACGGGAGGGAGAGGGAGGCGCCAGGCCTTAGGTATGATTGCTCCTCCTTTTCCCCACTATATATAGGGCCAAGGGAGAGGGGGAGGGCGCAGCCTTGCCCCTTCCTCCAAGGAAGGGTGCGGCCAAGGGTGGGGAGGAGTCCATCCTCCCCAAGGCACCTCGGAGGTGCCTTCCCCCTTTAGGACTCTCCCCTTTTTCTCTTCTCTTGGCGCATGGGCCTCTTGGGGTACGATACTTGCGGTAATGTCAAGGACTTAATCAATCCCGTATACAATTCAAGTATCGTACGATACCGGAACGATATTAGTATACTTAATCAATCCCGTATACAATTCCCTTTGTCTAGCGGTACGATACTTGCCCGAGATTCGATCGTCGGTATCCCGATACCTTGTTCAATCTCGTTACCGGCATGTCTCTTTTACTCGTTCCGTAACACATCATCTCGTGATCAACCCCTTGGTCACATTGTGCACATTATGATGATGTCCTACCGAGTGGGCCCAGAGATACCTCTCCGTTTACACGGAGTGACAAATCCCAGTCTCGATTCGTGCCAACCCAACAGACACTTTCGGAGATACCTGTAATGCACCTTTATAGCCACCCAGTTACGTTGTGACGTTTGGTACACCCAAAGTATTCCTACGGTATCCGGGAGTTGCACAATCTCATGGTCTACGGAAAAGATACTTGACATTAGAAAAGCTTTAGCATACGAACTACATGATCTTTGTGCTAGGCTTAGGATTGGGTCTTTGTCCATCACATCATTCTCCTAATGATGTGATCCCGTTATCAATGACATCCAATGTCCATGGTCAGGAAACCGTAACCATCTATTGATCAACGAGCTAGTCAACTAGAGGCTTACTAGGGACATATTGTGGTCTATGTATTCACACGTGTATTACGATTTCCGGATAATACAGTTATAGCATGAATAAAAGACTATTATCATGAACAAAGAAATATAATAATAACCAATTTATTATTGCCTCTAGGGCATATTTCCAACAGTATCTGCATCACTACCATACATGTACCGGGTGCATATTTCAGCCATCCGCAGCATGTGTCAAGGACCATGAGCGGCTGCAGTCTATTCTATTCCTTCCATCGGCGATGCATGCCCGTGGTGGAGTTCGACACGTCTTTTCACTTGTTTGAAACACGGGCCGACAGGTGTACTCCTTGATGTAGACTGCTTACAGGCGAGGCGGGATTCTGCCCTACCATGAACAGTGTAAGAATAGGCCCAGAGCCGGCGCTTAAAGAAATCCTAGACTGATAATAGAACTAGTGGTACAGGGCCTGGTCCAGATCCGAGAAGCTATTTTCTGGACGGACGGGGGAGATAACCGGGTGCCTAGACACCCGGGGGTTGAAAATCCAATCTCATTACCGTAGTTGACGGAACAGTTTCAAAATAAGAATGTATAGTAAAAGCTAGAGTCACAACTTGGAGGTTTCGGTTTGGAAAATTGCGGGGGCATTGACCTATAATGTGATCACACAAAGAAGCAAACCGAAAAGGCCCGGAAGAAATAATCCTATAAAGACGTGGAAGTACCCGCCTCCCTGGGGCTTCACGGGTGAGAAAGCCTCCGCGCCATCTGTTTCACGGTGGCGTGCCGCAGGGGCCTCTCGGGCCGTATCAGCATCATCCAATCTGCCCGGAAGGCGAGAGCCCGGATGATCTGGCCACGCGGTGCATGATGGGTGGACCATGGGGCTCGTCTGGGGCCATCGGCATTGGGGGCATCAGGCGCGCCCGCGACGGCCCTCTCGCGCGCAATTGAGGCCGGACCCGCTTATTGGCCTCTTCGGCCTTTGCCGGGCTGGTCCGATCGCTCGCCGGGGGTGCGTTGTGGTCGCGGCGCTGGCTCGTGCATGGCACACGCCCAAATGAGCCGCCTGGGGGGTCCATGATGGGTGGAGCGGCTGCTTTGGGCACGTCCGTAGGGCAATCTTGCGGTCTGCCTCCTGCCATAAGGGAAGGACATACCCGCCTGTGAGCGTATTCGCCGCCCCCCACACCCCGGTTGAGCTGGTTTGGTCGCGCCGGCAGGCTCTGCGCTGTGGCCGCAACGCCGTACCGCAAGGTCATTCTCCTCGTGTCAGGTTGTTTCTTTTGCGCCACCCGGGTGCGTGCAAGCGTAGTGTCACCCACGTGAGCCGGCTTGGGGTGTAAGCAGTGAACTGGGACGCCGGCTCTGTCACCGAGGATGGATGATTTTTTTTTGACCCGGGCCTTAACCCCTTTCCATTAATAGCATAATGAAAATACAAAGTTCAGCGAACACAGACCCAACATAAATGACTACAACATAAAGAAGCTAGAAAGGGGTAAGGCGAGATCAAAGCACCACTGGGAAACCCACTATGAGCACTCGTCATCGAGCAGCCCATCGCGGGGCGAAAACCCAATGCCACCGAGAATCACGCAAACCTCTAGACCTAATCAACAAAGGCAGTCTCCAACAGGAACCATAACAGTGCAACATCACCATGCCCGTAGGCTTACACATAGGAGAACAAAAGCACTCGCGCAGGAGTGAGATAAACCAAGCTGGTAGACACAGACTTGAAGCTTTGCATTGGTGGAGGAGTATCAGTTCGTCGTTGACGGAGGCGCACATATCCTCATCATCGTCGAAGCATTCGACCTTAGCATCTTGGCTCCACGCTCCATGGACTCCCGCTCTTCACCAGCCATCAAACCTGCCCAGTATGTCAAAAAGCCACAAGCAGCATAAACCACACTAAAAGGACTTTTAAGAGTTTTGTGCTCAAAGGTAGCCTGATTGCGACTGACCCAAATTGCCCATCATATAGCTGCCAAACCAAAATATAGAATTTTGCTCCATCAGGAAGGAATATGTACCACCAGGAGAAGTACTGCCAAAGGTTGTTTGGACACAACGATGTGCCTAACACACACCCAACCGTCCTCCAAATCACCCGAGCAACACGACACGTAAAGAAAAGATGCTGCGAGGTTTCCACCTCATTGCAGAACGAGCATCTAGGATTTCCTGCCCATCTTCGCCTTCTCATGACATCTCGAGTCAAAACCGCGTCTTGGAACAATTGCCAAAGAAAAATTTGAATCTTAAGAGGGATTTTTGCTTTCCATATCCACCTGAAATCGCATCCCGCCAGGGTTCTCTCCAAATAAGTATAGACCGATTTGGTCGAGAATTTACCTTTCTTCCCCAATCTCCAGCTAATATGATCCGTCTCATCGGATAAATGCCAAGAATTAACCACCTTAACTAGATCGTTCCACTGATCCGTAAGGGGAGGATGAAGGTTCCTTCTAAAAAGATCGCTACCCTCAAATTTTTTGAATTCAGCAACAGTAATCTCCTGATAATTACAGATGCTGAACAAGGCCGGAAACTTAGCACGCAAGGGAGCATCACCCCTAATGGGGTCATTCCAGACTCTGGTTATATTCCCAGAATTTAAAATCACTTCTCTACCTGCCAAGTATATCTCCTTTACTTTCACAATAGCTTTCCCTATGGGGGAATCCCCAAACTTACTTTTCACCGAGGGGATCGTATCATTTCTGAAGTATTTAGCACGGATTATCTCCTGCCAAAGGCCTTTTTGGGTTTCCAGTTTCCACCACCATTTGGTGAGGAGACTGATGTTTTGTATGTGCAAATCTTTAACTCCCAAACCCCCTTTGTTCTTAGATCTGCATATTCTAGACCACCTGACCAAGTGATATCTTCTCCGACCATCAGTCTCTTGCCAAAAGAACTTTTTCCTATGCTTATCTAGTCTATCAATATTCTTCTTAGATAGCCTAAACATAGACATGTATTAAAAGACGATGCTCGTAAGGGAGGAGTTGAGAAGGGCCAGCCTCCCTCCTGAAGAGGCCGCATTACCAATCCAGGATTCACAACACTTGAGGAATTTGTCATCTACAAAGTCCCAGTCTATCGCACGGAGAGTAGAATAGCTCATAGGAACCCCTATGTATTTCATAGGTAAGTGGCCAATCTGGCAATTGAAAAGCTTAGAATGAAAGGCAAGAACCTCATCATCCCCTCCAATGCATAAAATTTCACTCTTCAGGAAGTTAATTTTAAGCCCTGACATAAGCTCGAACAAATAAAGCAAGAGCTTCAGATTAATCGCGGCTTCTTTGTTATGCTCAAAACAAACAACCGTATCGTCTGCATATTGTAGAATAGCCACACCCCCATTAATCAGGTCCGGAGCTAGGCCTGTTATCATTTTCTCTTTTTGAGCATTCAAGATCATTTTGGATGAGGCTTCCACAGCCATATTGAATAAGAAAGGCGAGTGCGGGTCCCCCTATCGCACTCCCTTGCAGCTTTGGAAATAAGGACCTTTTTCATTATTCAGTTTGATGTTAATGGTCCCATTCTTAAGGATATTCTGGATCCAACCACACCACACCGGGCCAAAACCCCTATTGTTGTGGCACTCAAGAAGGAAATCCCAATTAATCTTATCATATGCTTTTTCGAAATCGAGTTTCAACACCACACCAATTTTCTTTTTCCTTTGTGTGTGATGGAGAATTTCATGAAGGGTTAAGATACCATCCATAATGTTCCTATGTTTTATGAATGCATTTTGATGTTTGCTGATGAGGATATCTGCAAACATGGAGGCTCTATTGTCCAACACTTTGGTAATAAGCTTGTAAGGACATCGCAGCAGACAAATAGGCCTATATTGCTGGATTTTTTAGCACCATTCATCTTAGGGATAAGGGTATAACCCCATAATTCAGCCGAGCCACATCTAAAGTGTTGCTATGAAAGGCATCAAACAAACACATAGTATCTTTTTTCACAAATTCCTAGCAATGTTTATAGAACTCCGCAGGTATGTTATCCGGGCCCGGGGCTCGGTTGCTCTTCATGTTGAAGAGAGCTTTTTTCACTTCTTCTTCCATAAATTTACTAGTGAGCAGGATATTATCGTCCTCAGTTAACTTCTCATTATCGGCCCACATCTGAGGAGATAGGTGAAAGAGGTTTCCTCTAGCAGGTCCAAATAGCTCCTTATAGTATGCTGTGGCATGAGCTAGTAGGTTGGTGGTCCCCTCAATCACTACATCCCCATCCGTAAGGGACTGGATCATATTTTTCCTTTTTTTACCATTCGCCACTCTATGATAAAAGGCTGTGTTACGATCCCCTTTCAAAAGCCAACGTTCGTTCGATTGCTGTAGCCAATACAGCTCTTCCTTAAAGAGAATCTTGCCGAGTTCTATTTGCAGTGTTGCTTTCCTCTCATATAACTCATGTTTGAGAGGCCCTTCCTCTTCTTTACTCTCCATTTCTTCTAGCTCCCTCTTTATTTCTTTTTTTCTTTTTCTGGCATGGCCAAAGATATTTGAGCCCCACCCTTTGAAGTATTTTTTGAGCCGTTTCAGTTTGATATTAAGAATATCAATAGGATCGTTAGTTCGGACAGGTTGCTCCCAAATCTTCTTGGCAGTGGGGTAAAATTTTTTGTCACATAGCCAACTAAGTTCGAACCTGAACTCATGCTAATGAATCTTATTTTGTCTCTCCTCTCCCGAGGACAAAAGGAGTGGATTGTGGTCGGAAACATCCCTCATCAATTTACGAACCGTGACCAAAGGAAATAGATCCTCCCATTCAAAGCTCATCAAGACTCTATCAAGCTTTTCCAGGGTAGGGTGTTTTTGGTTATTAGTCCACATATATTTGCCACCCCCCATATAAATCTCACGAAGGTTTAGTGAGTTTATGATGGATTTGAATTTGTCCACATAAGGGGATCGATTCAGTGTTTTGTTTTTATCACAGGCCTCTATGAGGAT
>NC_057803.1:720285972-720319198 GCF_018294505.1 Triticum aestivum | reverse complement strand
ACATGTGTGTGAGCACACATCGAGGCTAATTCTACCAGGAAGTCATCTTTACTGTCATCATGGGCTGCTCCATATACAGTAATGAGGGCCCAGACAATCTTAAGGTTAACATCATACAGGTTGGCTTGCAAACAAAATCTACCAGGAATCCAAGATATAACTTCTAGGTTCTCCTTCTTAATACCACAAAGGATCCCCCCTGCTTTGCCAATCGATGGAATCCAATTCCAATCAAATTGAGCCGCAGGGTCTATTTTCCTGAGACTCTTAGGAGGAAACTTTTTCTTCATAGTCTCCTGAAGACAAAGGAAATCTAGGGAATGATCCTTAATCATGTCAGAGAAGTAGGCACTCATTCCTTTTTTGCCTGCTCCCCTACAGTTCCAAAAGATACCATTCATTTAATCACATTAGGTTTCCTACCCCGTTTGGCATTCCTACCAGGTGGCAAGGTAGGGCTACCACTACTTTGCACAGGGTTTTTCTTTCCTTTTTGACTTTTAGTAACAAGTCTAGATATGGTAACATTCACCTTCCTCTCCTTTTTTTTCCTAGACCGAACTAAAGTAAAAGGTTCTTCATCCATCTCATTTTCCTCACTCCATTTCATGTCCAGGGGGGTTTGGTCTCCTTCTCGATTAGTCAACAGCAAGATATTATTATTATCATTCTTATTAACATCCTTATCATCCTAGAAGTCTCTATTTCTGGTTCTTTCCAGTTCTCTTAAAATGTCTATATTAGCAAAATCAGAATGTGGGATATCAACACCCATCTTAATTGCTCTAAGAATAAGAACTGGATCTGACAAAGCATCAAAGGAGTTATGTTTTAAATTGTTACCTTCCATGTTCCTCTTCTTTGCCGCAGCCGCAGCTTTGTCCTCCACACGCTCCAGTTTACTCTACACATTCCTCAAGCTGAATCGTAAATTTTCCTCAGTGACTAAAGGGGGGTTGGGAATCACCTCAACATTCACTTCAGGAGATTCCACCCTATATTCATTAACCACTTTCAGCGCTGAGTCATGATGCCTCACCACCTCCACAACCTGTGGCAAGGATTTAACCACATCAGAATATGATTTCACTGTTTCCTTATACTCAGGGTTAGTTTTTATCGGGGTCTGTTGGGAAGGAGTACTTACTTTCTCTCTCACTCCCTGCTCATGTTCATATTTCATAGTTTCAATGAGAAGTGAGGTGTGGAGAGAATCATCAGATTCAACACTCTCTTGGGACTCCCGAATCGGGTCAGGTACTTCTCTCTGGGGAATGGGGAGATATTTCCCCCCCAAGCCTAGTCTAAGTACTGCCCATCTGCGTTCCAGGATTCACAACATGTTTATTCTTTTCATATTTCCCTCCATCCTCACTAGGAGGCACCCGTATCTCACTGTGTTCACGATTAGGGTCCCTGATCAACACCTGTTCCACCTCATAGGTGAAGTCATAGAAATGCCCTTCCAGAACTGACTCTGCTACCCCAGGTATCGTGTCAACATTTCTGCACTCAAGTTTCACACGGACAGAAGCGGGGCGATGCAAGGTTGCATTATCGATCTCTAGTGGGATCCCCACCAGCGAGGCCACAAAAGCTACATTCCTCTCACTTCTCTTATCCAGAGGGATATTGATCACCCTCACCCAAGCCACTTCCATGATTCCTTTCGATCCCACAGCTGAGGACCACTAAGTGGCATGTATAACATCCCCACTCATTTTTAAAGTAACCTTCCCCACATAACATATTTGAGCAACAACTCGAGGATTAGGAAATCGAACCACATATACCCCAGGACCAATGGCATGGGCTGGACAGCGCCATCCAGTAGCAAGATAGTCAGATAAATCCAACTCCATCTGCCTGGTCGAAGTTTCCCCCTCAACAATGTTAACAACAATATTATTGGATCTCTCTTTAAGCTGGCTAGCAGTGCAAGAATCATGGATGTAATAGAACCCCTGCCCCTTAGACTGAAAAGCACACATCGGGGCAATACACACCCAGGGAGTGAATGCCGTGCAGACAGAAGCCAGATGCCCTAACTTGTTGCATCTCTCATAGAAAACTTGAGGACATCTAGCAGGAGGATGTTCATTCGATTTGCATATGGGGCAGGAGATAGGGTTCTTGGTAGGGGGCACCTGGGTGATGTTCTGCTTGCCATGCGGGCGACGAATCGGAGATGAGGTCTGGCCGCTTCCTGTATCCCCCGACGCCACCGCCGGCTGCTGCTTCTCCACCCAAATCCCTCCATCTTGGTGCTCCTGGCGCCTGGTGGTCGCAGCCGCATCCCAGTGCGCGGTGTTCGCCGTAGCAGGGTTGGGGTTGGATGAGGCAAAGATTGTGCGGTCGCTATCGGTGTCAAAACCGGCGGATCTCGGGTAGGGGGTCCCGAACTGTGCATCTAGGCGGATGGTAACAGGAGACAAGGGACACGATGTTTTACCCAGGTTCGGGCCCTCTTGATGGAGGTAAAATCCTACGTCCTGCTTGATTGATATTGATGATGTGGGTATTACAAGAGTAGATCTACCACGAGATCGAGGAGGCTAAACCCTAGAAGCTAGCCTATGGTATGATTGTTGTTATTGTTGTTGTGTCCTATGGACTAAAACCATCCGGTTTATATAGACACCGGAGAGGGCTAGGGTTACACAGAGTCGGTTAAAATGGTAGGAGATCTACATATCCGTATCGCCAAGCTTGCCTTCCACGCCAAGGAAAGTCCCATCCGGACACGGGACGAAGTCTTCAATCTTGTATCTTCATAGTGTTGGAGTCCGGCCGATGATGATAGTTCGGCTATCCGGACACCCCCTAGTCCAGGACTCCCTCAGTAGCCCTTGAACCAGGCTTCAATGACGACGAGTCCGGCGCGCATATTGTCTTCGGCATTGCAAGCCGGGTTCCTCCTCCGAATAATTTATAGAAGATTGTGAACACCAGGATAGTGTCCGGCTCTGCAAAATAAATTCCACATTCCACCGTAGAGAGAATAATATTAACACAAGTTCAATCTGCTGACGTATTTCGTGGCGTGACGTCACACCACAACCAAGCCTTTACTTGAATCGTTTATTATACCACCTCAGCGCGTTTAGCGAAGCGGTTTCCTTGGCACGTCTTGTCGAAGCAGAGATCGTGTTCCCCTTATTCCGGGATTCTCATCAATACGGACGTGAGTAACCCAACCGCGCCATTGATTGCGGCGCTTGGGAGAAAAGCGAGTTTTACCAGGCCGGTGGGGACGCATATTTTTGTCCGCCCATATATAAGGGGATAAGGATCCACCTTTTTACCTATGCCTTCTTCCTCCTTCGCTTATCCATCTCCGCGCACTCGAGCTCCAGCGCCCAAGTTCGCACATCTCACCTCAACCTCCTCCAACTATGTCCGGAGCGGGAGGCAAGTGGATGGCCTCCTCCATTACGGAGGGGCACATCGAGAGGCTGCGCGGCGCCGGATACCTGTCCAGCGACATCGGGCACCGGCTCCCCGACAAGGGGCAGCTCATCCCCACCCCCAGGCCCCATGAGAGGGTGGTATTCCTTCCCCATTTCCTTCGCGGACTGGGCTTCCCACTTCACCCTTTGTCCAGGGGCTCATGTTCTACTACGGCCTGGATTTCCATGATATGGCCCCGAATTTCATCCTCAACATCTCGGCGTTTATTGTCGTGTGCGAGGCTTTCCTCTGCATCCAGCCCCACTTCGGCTTGTGGCTCAAGACCTTCAATGTCAAGACAAAGGTTGTGAAGGGGAATCAAGCGGAGTGCGGAGGCGCCATGGTGGGCAAGATACCCAATGTTACTTGGCTCGAGGGCGCCTTCGTGAAAACCATCAAGGGGTGGCAATCGGGGTGGTTCTATATCACCGAGCTGCGTGACCCTAAATGGGCAGCGGCCCCCGAATTCATATCTGGCATCCCCACACGGCTCACCTCTTGGAAAGAGAGTGGCCTGACTTGGGGCGATTCGGAGGAGCTGACCGGACTCCAAGCCTGCATCCAGAAGCTGGTGAACAAGAAGCTCAAGCTTGTCAACGTGGTCCAGGTCATGCTCATCCGCCAGATTCTCCCGTGCCAACAACGGGCCTTTAAACTGTGGGAGTTCGATCCGGCTCAGCACCGAACCTTGAGCGGGCTCTTCGACACTAGGTACGAAGATGCCTGGAAGGTGTTGTTTAAGGGCGCCGAGGCTCCCGCATCTGCTACCGAAGATCGCGGATTCAGCTCGCAGCGCCAGGCTAGCGAGGTAAGCGATTCTACCCTTTACGGGACACTTGTCTTTCATAGTTTGACTCTATGCGGGATCTAAACTCAACGGGGCTGCTGGTTTCGGCACCCCACGTGGTGTCGGAGAAGAAGGCCAAGAAGGAGGCCACGGGCACTCGAAAGAGTTCCCGTTTTCAGGTGTCCGATGACTCCGAGACGGACTCCTCCCACGAGGACGAGGAGGAGAAGAAAAAGGCCTCTCCCCCAGCTGGGGGAGGGAAGAAAAGGAAGGCTTCCCCAACGAGGGAGGCCAAAGGGTCCAAGAAGGGAAGGACTCTTCCCCCGGACTGTTCCGCCCACGCCGGTGACGACGACGATGATTGGCCTCCAAGGACCAAGCCCCTGGCGAGATCGTAAGTATCCGGACTCCCGAATGACTTCATGATTTTTCTTTCTGCCACATGGTGTCTTTCTAACGCCGCATACAACCTTGAAGTCCACCCAAGGACGATCTTCCCGCTTCGTCGAGCGGGTCCTTGGGCACGTCGGATGTGAACAGTACTGCACTTCCAACCGCCTCCTCCCCCCGTTACGCTGACGACGCCGAGCTGGGATCCCAGAGAAGGACCCACCCGGAGGAGGAGGACCCGGAGGTGCCACAGGGCGATCTCCCGGACTTCGTACCGGACTCCATACCGGAACCTGCAGTGGTTCCGGAGTCCGGCGGGCGGCCCCTTTGTAAGAAGGGCAAGACCGTGACGCCGGCGGCCTCCGTCCAACCGGAGGCGCCGGATAACTTGCTGGAGGCGCTCAACGGCGCTTCCATCGAGGAGGAACACCGCACTGTTATGAGTGCGGTGATTCAGAAGGTCCAGCTCGCCAAAAGCGGGCTGACCGAAGCCTGTAGTAGCCTTCTAACAGGCTTTGAGGTAAGAAATTTAATATATGTAAAATAGTACCGCATAGACAGTAGCCCCTGATGCTCGGTTCGGTGTTCGGAAAGAAAAGCCGGACTGAGGATCTAAAAAGATATACGCAGGAGTCATAAAAAATATGTCAATATGGGATTACAGGCTGCGCTGCTGACCTCTGCCGCACTGATTGCGGAGGTCAATGCTTTGAAGAAAAACCTCGAGCAGTCCGAGAACGAGCTCGGCCGTGCCAAGAAGCAGCTCGAGGACAAAGAAGGTGAGTAGCACCTTATTAAAGTTGTACCTTACAGAAAAGGATTTGGTTGCAAGAAGAATGACAAGGATAACGTGGGTATTGCAGGGGCCACAAACGAGGTGGCGACCCTGAAGGAGGCGGTGTCCGCGGCCGAATGTAATGCGGCCGCGGAGCGCACCGAGCGAGAGAAGCAAGAGGCGCGGGTGGAGGAGGTACAGCAAGAGCTCCAGGCTCTTGTGGAAAAACATGAGAGTTTGGAGCGCGACTCGAAGACTCGAGAGTCCGAGTTTGCATCGGCTCTTGAGAGTGCCAAAGCCGCTAAGGCCGAAGCCTACAAGGCCCTCCAAGAAATCGAGGCGTTGAAGAAAATAGCGTCGGGTAAGGCATTTTTCATGCAAAGCAAGCATGTGGATGTGGATTACGTGTTACTTACCCGAATTCGGAGCTCTCTAGGAGCGTTCGCAGATCTGCCCCGCAGCATGTCCGATGCTGCCGCTTTCTACAGGGCCGAGAAGGGGAGCTCGACGGAGAAGGTATTCTGGTCTCAGTATGCTGAGGCCGGACATCCGGTGCCCCTTAGCGACCAGCTGAAGCAGCTGGTCGAGCTCCACAAGGTGGCCGAACAGGCCATGAAGGGCCTCATAGTTCGGCTGTGGACCAATGAGGCCATGCCTGGGAGCTATTTCGGCCTGGTGCGGCGGCTGGTGGATGCGTGTCCATGGGTTAAGGTCATCAAGCGATCCGCCTGTATTGAAGGTGCCCGTCGGGCCCTTGCCCGTGCTAAGGTGCAATGGGGCAAGATGGATGCTGAGAATCTTGTGACGGACGCGCCACCGCCGGGCAAGGAGTATCGTACGCCCGAAATGTATTATAAGGGTGTCCTGAAGGGTGTCCGCATTATTGCGGGTGAGTGCTCCAATGATGTAATATTTGAGTAGACTCGCATTTTGTTATCCTGTGCGCTGAAAACTTTGTTCATATGCGCTAAGCAACGCTTGTTAATTTAAAATATTACCTTCTGTGCGGCCGTTTATCAAATCTGAGAGATGGAAGTCATCGGCTTCAGCCCCCATGCCACGAGTGCTGGGGTGTTCGGGATAAATTTGAGCACTCCTGTTCTCATTTTTGGGTCCATCTAGGGAAGCGCTCAACTCAACGAACTAGGCAACCGGACTTATAATGCTTGAACACTCTCACTTAGCCATAGAATTCTATAATTTTAAATTTCGGCGAAGCCCCTAGTGTTCGGAAGGCCGAATTCGGGGCGCTATCCACGCCTTGGCCGGACAAAGCCTGTTCCTCGCTCTAAGGGGTATAAGTCTTTAGGGACTCAAAAAAACCTCTCGAACAGCGACCGGCTCTCGCCTCATCATGACGGTCAGTTTTAGCTTTCTCCACTGAGGCGCTCGCCCAGCTCAACCGGGGCGCAATCGCAGTGGTTCTCCTAGTGCTACCTTAGCCGATAGAACGGAACGTAAGGTACCAAAACATGGGAGCCGGGCAAACCCAACTATTGACCCAAGACATGATTCGGAGCCGATGCATATAATGCTATAAGTTCGGGGTGCCGCACTTGTGAAAGTGTTCGGACTTATCACACCATAATGTGGGGAACTTAAGCCCCTGGTGTATTTAGCCGTACCAAAGTGTACGGATGCGACATGTCATAAATGAACATATGTATAAGAAAGAAATGCGATTAGAAGCAAAAAGGTGCTGCATTGTTTATTCAAGAAATACTGCCATGAATGTAGAATGATACAAATAGTGCGATAAGCAAGGGATGGGACTATTAAACATGTCCCCCTCCAGGGGTAGGCTGCGGAATGGTGTATAAAATAGATTTAGTGCTCGTAATTGAGACCACCTGGATATTCGTCGTAGCCTTTCACCTTCCCTGGCTGTTGCATCGTGAGTTCGGCCGGTCTACTGCCGGACAGGGCCTCTGGTGAACGGAGTCCTGTGGGTAAGAAAGAAAAAGAAAAAAAAGGAATGACACACTTGGGAGCCCCTGATGTGGTTGAGCCGCATTTTGGGCCTGTCGTGGTCGTGCCCCTTCCCCTGTGCCCATGGTATCTCCAGAGCGTAATGATGTACGCGAAGGACCAGTCTTGCGATCTTGCGAGGGCTGGGGTTGGGGTCGCATTGCTACGCGTGCTCGGAACGTGCCAGGTGGTCTTGTTGTAGGTTACTCCGGGCGTGTTTAGCCATGTCCGGTCGCTTAACGGCCGGACTCGAGAATTGCCTTAAGAGGCTGCATTGTACTTCTGTTGCGAGAGCCGCTGTATGTTCCTCCGTTCGGAGGGAGCGTTCGGTGTTTCCGTTGACCGTGATGACTCCTCGAGGGCCTGGCATCTTGAGCTTGAGGTATGCGTAGTGCGGCACCGCGTTGAACTTTGCAAATGCGGTCCGTCCGAGCAGAGCATGATAGCCGCTGCAGAACGGAACTATGTCGAAGATTAACTCCTCGCTTCGGAAGTTATCCGGGGATCCAAAGACCACTTCCAGTGTGACTGAGCCCGTATAATTGACCTCTACACCTGGTATGACGCCTTTGAAGGTCGTCTTTGTGGGTTTAATCCTTGAGGGGTCTATGCCCATCTTGCGCGCTGTGTCCTGATAAAGCAGGTTCAGGCTGCTGCCGCCGTCCATAAGGACTCTGGTGAGGTGAAATCCATCGACGATTGGGTCTAAAACCAATGCGGCGAATCCGCCGTGGCGGATGCTGGTGGGGTGGTCCCTTCGATCAAAAGTGATCGGGCAGGAGGACCATGGGTTGAACTTCGGGGCGACTGGCTCCATCGCGTATACGTCCCTGAGTGCACGCTTCCGCTCCCTCTTGGGTATGTGGGTTGCGTATATCATATTCACCGTCCGCACTTGTGGGAGGAAACCCTTCTGTCCTCTATTGTTCGGCGGTCGGGTCTCTTCTTCGTCATCGCTATGCAGCCCCTTGCCATTGTTTTCGGCAATTAGCTTGCCTGCCTGCTTGAATACCCAACAGTCCCTGTTGGTGTGTTTGGCTGGCTTTTCGGGGGTGCCGTGTATCTAGCACGAGCGATCGAGTATTCGGTCCAAATTGGACGGACCCGTAGTAGTTCTTTTGAATGGCTTTTTCCGCTGACCGGGTTTGGAGCCTCTGAATCCGGCATTGACTGCCGTATCCTCATTATTGTCGCTGTTAATGCGGCGTTTGTTCTTGTTGCGACGCGACCTGCCATTGCGGTCCTTTGTATCCGGACTGCCATTTTTGTTGAGGTTGTTGCTGCGGGCTAACCAGCCGTCCTCTCCCGCGCAGAAGCGGATCATGAGTGATGTGAGGGCTGCCATGGATTTCGGCTTTTCCTGTCCCAGGTGCCGGGCAAGCCACTCATCGCGGATGTTATGTTTGAAGGCCGCGAGGGCCTCTGCATCCGGACAGTCGACGATTTGATTTTTCTTAGTTAAGAACCATGTCCAGAATTGTCTGGCCGATTCGTCTGGCTGCTGAATTATGTGGCTTAGGTCGTCAGCGTCTGGTGGTCGCACATACGTGCCCTGGAAGTTATCCAGGAATGTGGCTTCCAGGTCCTCCCAACACCCAATTGATTCTGCTGGCAAGCTATTAAGCCAATGCCGAGCTGGTCCTTTAAGCTTGAGTGGGAGGTATTTGATGGCGTGAAGATCGTCACCGCGGGCCATGTGGATATGAAGGAGATAGTCTTCGATCCAAACCGCGGGGTCTGTTGTGCCATCATAGGATTCAATATTCACGGGTTTAAACCCTTCGGGGATTTGATGATCCATTACTTCATCTGTGAAGCATAGTGGGTGTGCGGCGCCTCTGTATTGGGCTATATCGCGACGGAGCTCCAACAAGCTTTGTCTACTGTGTTCGGCCCGGCCGGACTTACTGTGTCCGGCGCGACGGTTGTCGTCACGTATCATGGGGCGCCCACGCGATCCGTAGATCGATCTTGATTGTCTTGCCTTATCCTCCAATATATCTCGCAAGTCCGGAGCGTTCCCCCGTGGCCTTGCGCTTTTCGAGCGATGCCGGGGTACGGTTCTAGTGGAGGGCCTAGAGGCCTCTCTTTCGCGGCCACGAGGTGGCCGGTCAGCCGCATTGTGCTCTGGTGATGCAGGTTTATATGCCTCCTCCTCTAGTCGGGGGAGCAACTTGCGTTTGGGGTAACTTTTGGAGGGGCGTTCGAGCTCATGCTCTTCGGCCGCAAGGACTTCAGTCCATCTGTCGGCTAGCAGATCCTGATCAGCTCTAAGCTGTTGCTGCTTTTTCTTGAGGCTGTTTGCCGTGGCCATAAGCCTGCGTTTAAAACGCTCTTGTTCGACGGGATCCTCAGGCACGACAAATTCGTCGTCATCGAGGCTTGCCTCGTCTCCGGAGGGAGGCATGTAATTATCATCCTCTACCTCTTCGTCTGCCGCTCTCTCATGAGGGCTGGCATCTCCGTCCTCCGGCGCTGAATCTTGCTGGAGGGGGTTGTCTTCGGCACTGTCTGGGGTATTATTATCTCCGGTGCCGGAATCGCCATTCTTGCTGTGGCGGGATTTAGAGCGGCGCCGCTGACGCCGTCGCTTGGGCTGTTTCTTGGAGGGGTCTTCCTCCGCTGTTCCTTCGCCATTCCCATCCTTTGGGATATCCATCATGTAAATGTCGTATGACGAGGTGGCTTTCCAGTGCCCAGTAGGCGCTGGTTCTTGGTTGTCTTCGGCATCGTCGTCCATACCGTCGATGTCTTCGGAGTCGAAGTCTAGCATGTCGGTTAGATCGTCGACAACGGCTACTAAGTGGGTGGTGGGTGGGTCTTGAATTTTTTCGTCGTCCGCATCCCAACCGTCCAGACCGCAGTCCGGCCAGGGCTCTCCTGATAACGAGAGATACTTTAGCGAACTCAGGATGTCGCCGAAAGGTGAGTGCTGAAAGATGTCCGTAGCGGTGAACTCCATAATCGGCGCCCAATCGGATTCGATTGGAGGGGGCGCGGGAGGTTCGGAGTCCGGCAAGGAGTCCGGCACCTTGGAGTCACGAGCTTCAGAAGGGACAAATTTAGTATTCGGATCTATCGCCGTAGAGGTTGCAGCCCCCGAGGCGGTGTCTAACCACCCGTCCTCGATCTGCACAGCCGGCTCCGAATCGAGGGTCGGAGCAGTCTCGTGTGCGGCCTCCAGGGCACTGTCCGGCAGCAGAGCTAGATCGTGCCCATCGTGACAGTGCGGCGCGCTCGGCTGTGACTCGAATCCATTGAAGGTCAAGTCTCCGCGGATGTCAGCCGTGAAGTTAAGACTTCCAAATCTGACCTGACGGCCTGGGGCGTAGCTTTCAATCTGCTCCAGATGGCCAAACGAATTGGCCCGCAGTGCAAAGCCGCCGAATACGAAGATCTGTCCGGGGAGAAAGGTCTCACCCTGGACCGCGTCGTTGTTGATGATCGAAGGAGCCATCGAGCCTATCGGTGACGACACAGAGGAACTCTCAATGAAAGCACCAATGTCGGTGTCAAAACCGGCGAATCTCGGGTAGGGGGTCCCGAACTGTGCGTCTAGGCGGATGGTAACAGGAGACAAGGGACACGATGTTTTACCCAGGTTCGGGCCCTCTTGATGGAGGTAAAACCCTACGTCCCGCTTGATTGATATTGATGATGTGGGTATTACAAGAGTAGATCTACCACGAGATCGAGGAGGCTAAACCCTAGAAGCTAGCCTATGGTATGATTGATGTTATTGTTGTTGTGTCCTACGGACTAAAACCATCCGGTTTATACAGACACCAGAGAGGGCTAGGGTTACACAGAGTCGGTTACAATGGTAGGAGATCTACATATCCGTATCGCCAAGCTTGCCTTCCACGCCAAGGAAAGTCCCATCCGGACACGGGACGAAGTCTTCAATCTTGTATCTTCATAGTCTTGGAGTCCGGCCGATGATGATAGTTCGGCCATCCGGACACCCCCTAGTCCAGGACTCCCTCAGTCGCCGTCGCTGTCGCCCTCGCTCCGCTCCCAGGAGTACTTGCTCTTGTCACCGCCACGGCCGTTGCCGCGGCCAGCGTTCCTCCCCGCACCGCGACCCATGCCGCGCCCTGCGCGGGCCGCATCTGCGCCTTGACGCCGATCACCCTGGAATCCATGCCCCGCATCGGTCGCCATGGATAGCGATGCAGCAACCTCCGTGAATGACCGAGGATCTCCGCCAACCTTGCCTCTCCACCACCCCCACTCCTCTCTAGATCTCGATCTAGGGTTTTTTCCGCCATTCAGAAGTGGGCGAGGGCAGAGTCTAGGTCAAGCAGCGGGCGAGATGGGGATTTTATACCCGCACCGCACGCCCGTGGTCGAGGATGTACGCCTGGATGTGAACCCACGTGTCGCGCATCCGCCATGGATGTGTGGGGGCGGGAGGTCGTGCCCGCGTCGCACCGCATCCGGGTCTTCGTGTACCGCCCCTCGCTGCTCCCGTGTACCGCGCCTGGGCGTCTCGAACCCTCCGCCATCTCTCCCGCCGACGAGCCCGTCGCCGGCAGGCGATCTCGAACCTTCGCGAAATGGCAAGGAAATGAAATCACATCTCCAATATCGATGGATTCGCTCTCGCAGCCACGGTGACGCCGCGCTCGTCCACAAGCACGAGGCGCAGCGCCCCTCATCGGAGGACGACCTCCCCGTCGGAGAAGCGGAGGGAGCCCGTCATCAGGTCGGCGGCGAAGAAGACTCGCCATCGCACGTCGCGCTTGTGACTCGCCAGCGGCTATCTAGGCATCAAAACGCCCTTCCATGCTCAATAAAGTTCCCCGATCTTTGCAACCTCCGAGGATGGATGTGAGGGGATGCCCTACGAGAGTACTTGTCCTGTGCGACAAGCGCGGTGTCGAGTCAGATGTTTCATGGTCATTACGGTATTTTCATTAGGTCGGTTGTGTTCAATAGTTTTAGAAATGGTGCGATGGCAACTGACCGAGTCCAAGAACACGCCGGCCAGCCAGCCCCGGGAAGGCAAAGGCACGTCGTGTTCCATACGCTTAGGTCGGGAGTGAGTCCAATCAATATTGCCATTCGGGTCTTCATTGGTGCAAGCGATGTCGTGTGCCAGCCAGTGCGCCACGTCCCATCGTGTGCCAGCGGTAGATATAGGTGTGGTTTTGAGTGGCCCGAGGGTACCCCCGGTCGGGAACAACACTGTTCGGGCACTCAATGCACCTGTGCCCGTCTCTTGCCGGCGTCGTCACTGGCCGGCTTGGCCGTTGCCGTGTTCTAGGTGCCCCGGCTAGCTAAGGATGCCTCTGGGTATGGCCTTCTAACGTGCTTTTGAATATTTACCAGCAGGATGAGGCCGGCTGCAACCGGTTGCGCATGACATGTTTGCTTCTTTTTTTTTTTGGAAAAGGGGCGTTTTATTACTTATTTTTTTAAAATATTATACCCGGCATCTGTATAGTTAAGATACACACAGCCAAACAATATTCTCTCATTCAAACAAAAATAAAAAGGCAAAATACAAAGAAACATACATAGTTCATATTGTATCTAAAGTGGAGGGGGTCAATTCTAAGATCATGCTGCCACCCATGTTGGATAAAAGTGCATGGTTGCTGTTGCAAGTTTGAGCTCGTTTTGAGATGATTTTCGGAGCTCGGTTTAATCTTTTCTTTGCGTGGGTGTGTTAGTGTTTGTTGTGTGCATCCTAATTGTGCAAAGTCCGGGTGTATGCTTATAATAATTGTATTCTCTTGATGCTATGTTATATATACTTCTATACTACTATTAAAAGAGCAAACATAAATTTCCCTAACGCCACACAACAAATTGTACGCAGGATAATCATGACTCTCTGATCAAATCAACTTAAACACATCCTACCGTCCATATAATGCCAACGGTCTGTCAATTAAATCAATGGCTTAGATCAAATGTTCTGCCGAGGCAGACGTCGCGTCTGCCAATCGGTCAAGCATTCCGCGTCCCCGATCCCGGCGGCCCCGCCCGCAGCTCCCTGGTTTTCAGGTAAATTCCATCTTATCCCGGCGGCCCCGTCAGCCAATCGTGCCTCGAGAAGAATGGATCCACATATTGCGCCGCTGCTCCTCTTTTCCCCTCCTCCCGTCTGCTTTCCCAGATCCACCCCGAGTCGACCCCGCCTCCGTCGCCGCCCGCGCTCTTGCAAGCCGCCGACGACCTCCTCTGCCGGTCAGCTGTGTCCAGCGCCCTCCTCCCTTCTCTACCTCTCCTCACTAATCTCTCTCCCTCTCTCCATTCCCACACTGCAGATTGCCATGGCCACTGGAGGCTGGGGAAGGGGCCGGCGGGCCGCGATGGCCCAGGGCGGCATGGAAGCCATTGGAGGTGCCGGCGAGGCCGAGGTCGAGGTTAATGAGCCTAGAGGCGGCGGCCGGGTGCGCGTCGAGCGCCGGCAGGACATCCTCGGTCTAGCAGTACAACTTGAAGAGGTCGAGCGCGGTGAGCTCGGGGCAGGCCTAGAGCAGCGACTCGATATCCGAACAGTCGAGGAGGTCGAGGGCCTACTGGTGCCAACGTACGACCTTTGATGCTATGGAGCGTGGCTAGCGAGCATGGAGGGTCACGGCAGTAGACGGCAAGGTCGGACCAGCGTTTTGGTTTTCGGTTTGAGAGTTTTTTCGCTCTTGGGCGAGATGGCCGAATTTCGGCCATTTTCAAAAATTTCGGCCGGAATTTGACCAAAATTTGACTGACGTTTGACTAAAATTTGACCAAAATTTGCCAAGTTTGATCTATTTCGGCGAAAGATAGATTTCGCCCCAGGCCGAGATGACCGAAATTCGGCCGAAATCTGTTTTTTTTGGCAGAAATTCAAAACACAGGGTCGGACACGACGGGGAAGTAGGCAGCGAGGTGCGCTGCAACGAAGGCGTTCGGTTTGGCGATCTCCTCCTGGTGGAGTGGGAGGTCGTTGGAGAGGAGGTGGCGGGCGCCCCTGCGACGTGCGAGGCCGATGAGAGAAGCGTTGTCCCCACAACGAGGTCAATGAGAGGTCGGGCCGCTCGAGCATTGGGAAGCAGAAGGTCAGCGGGAGCAGCAGGAAGTCGGGCATCCTCGGGTCCCTGCACAAAGCCATCGCGCCCGCTCCGCCGCCAGTAGCCCGTGGATGCCATCAGGGCACGCTGCTGTGATCAAGGATCGCCCAGGAAGCCCAGGATAAGATGTGCACAAACTGAACAATAAGGAGTGGACAACCAGGAGGAGAACGACATCACAGGTCTGTACCACCACCCCTGAAACTTTCTTTCTCCCCTTCCCTTTGCTAAGTCCAGCGCATGTACACCCACCTGCAGTAACTCCTCTCTTCTTTCCATGTTCAGTTGCACATCTTATTTATGTCCTTGCTTATTTTCATATGTCTACTACGTACATACAGTACATGTATTCTTTTCTTCTACCATTCTATGTTGTATAATCTTTGTTAGTAAATGCCCCAATTTTTGTTATGCAACATGTGTAGAAAGGGGAAAAGGATACTCAGGGCATGGATGAGAAGGCTAAGCAACAATTTTGCATCCCGTTCAGAATTCCATAACAGCAGTTGATCCGTCTTTTATTGGTTAATAACTATTGACTATTGTGAATGCAGTGTTAATTTTCCAGAAATTGTTTAATGAATTGCTGTGAACATGACCCTTTGCAGGACGATTTTCACACAAACTTGTGATCGATGGCTGCGGCCGAGGTGATCGATGGCTGCTATATCTTGTCATGTAGAAATCAGGCACAACCCATAGCCTGCGTAGCAGTTCTCTTTGCATTTTTGAGCAGATGAGTTGTTATGCTTCTGTACTATCTAACTTCCATCCCCAAAATAGTTGGTAGATGACTATTGTATTGACCATGTTATTAAGGGTAATGTGCATAAGACATTAGTGAAGTCAATAGGATCTATGCCCATACAGTGAGTTAACTTGTACCCTTGCCTTGCTTGCTGAGTTTGATTATGTTAGTAATTCCGCATTTCAAGTTATGTGTTGTTGATGCAATATACTCTTCATGACTATTCAATGGACACCACTTTGTAAACTAAACATTATTATTTGATTATGTAGTGTTTTGTTTCAGGAGCTACTTATGGTAGTACTACGGTAAGGTGATGTGAAATCCTCCGGTCTTGTTTTCTAGGTAGATGTATTTACATCTATATATTCTGAGGTGATGTGAAATCCCACAATTTTTGCTATGTAGGTAGTCCAAATATTTTCAGTCTGCATACTTGTACAAGCATTTTTTAAAACTCAAACTTGTATAAGCATCACATCTAGGATATTTTGAGTCTCTTCTCAAAAAACATATTACATGGAAATAGTTAGTTTGATGTTGATGCTGTACCAATTTCAGTATGAGGTGATATTACGGGCACTATGAAGTATAAATATTGAAGCTATTGTTCCTTATCTTTTTTTTTTGTATTCTTTTAGCTTAAGCTTACACTTTGTGACTGACTGCTCAATGAAATTTCTTCTGATTTGTTGTTGCAATGAGAGAAAATAACAACTAAATACAGTGCAGCATGGAGTACTTGGACCAGTTTATCTCTCGGATCCTAGGTTTGTAATATGTGACATGTACTCTATGGATGTTGCCTGGTGTGTGGGATTTATATTAATTTAAAACCGGATGCTTTTTGCGTCTTCGTTTAAAAAAACTTGGACCAGTTTATAAGATACCAAATGTTGGACAGTAGACATCTATTTCCTATCAATGTTTTCTACTGACATACGTAGTTGTAATAGTGAATGTTTCCTGCTCCATATTGTTTCTTCTTCTGACAAATCCAGATCAATATATCATATCATTCCCTATTTATGTTAAGAAGAATTTGGTCTTCATGCTAAAAGGATTGCAAGGGTTTCTTACTAGCTGATCCACTAAAGTCTTGCTGGTGTGCTTTCTTTAAGTGAATTTTAAACACTACTTACTCAGTTCCTAAATGTAAGTCTTTGTAGAGATTTTACTATGGGCTACATACGGAGCAAAATGAGTGAATCTACACTCAAAATGCATCTATATACATCCGTATGTGGTTCATAGTGGAATCTCTACAAAGACTTATATTTAGGAACGGAGGGAGTACATAATAGTGAGTAAGAAAATAGCAATGTAGTTTCCCGCTGATGCTATTGCTCTTGTAATAAAATTGGCCTACATTCTTACTGGAAACCTGTACTCTATGGGTGCTGCCTGATATGATGATCTTTTTAGTTTCTGAAATTAAGATGCTGTGATTTGGGAGGAATATATGTGTACGCATTGTTGTTACATTGCAGGAGAGATAATTGTGATAATTTTGTATTGTGTATACTCTGTTCTACGTAATTAGATTCTCAAAGGGGTGTTGCCATTAAACTTGCTTTGTTGTTCTATTTTTTTTTGTAAAAATGCATCCGTTCATGCTTATTGAATGAACTCATGTAAATTGTTGTTCATTACTTCAGGTGTGCACCGAGCATACATGATTTTCTTGAAAATAAAAATTTGAACGGTCCATGATCAAACCTTATTAGATAGAAAAAAAAGTGGTTTACAAATGGGCAATTAGTCTAGGCGAAGTAGGGCTTGATGTCGAAAAAAAACTAGGACTGGGAGCCCAAGGTAAAAGCCCGTCAAACAGAGTTCGGGCAAAAGGAAAACCGGGTGCCATGTGTGGCTTTCTGTTTTACCCGATGTTATCTATATCCCCATGAACATTAACATTTAATGAACGGTGCAGATCTAAAAAAAAGTTGCTTCAGGAGACAGAATCGGAGATGCAGCCGGCTGCCCTCCAAACTGCTATTTTCTCCCTGATTAGGTCCAAGGCCTTGTCAGCGCTGCTGGCCAAGTGATCAAAAACCCTGGAATTACATTTTTTTAGATCCTCCAGTGCAACATTGAAAATAACAATTGCCCAAGTTTGGATCATATCTAACTAGAACAGCATGGACACTGCTCCATTGGCATGTTTTGTTTTGTTTTCTAGCTAGAAGATGATACCTACACAAGCGCTCAAGATGATAAATATGCGGATTTTTGGGGGTGCATTAGTAGAAATATGCTCAATCTCGAACTTACTTTCACATTAATTTTGTTATATATGGATCAAGAGCCGATGACCAAATTTTGTCTACGTGTGGTACTTAAGGGTCAATCTGTGGGACGAAATTGACTAAGGTAGGTGATGTGTTTTTGTTAAATCTGTATGGTTGAGACATCCATTGATATACGGTGCTCATATGAAATAATTATATCTGCAAAATCTATATTTAGTTCAAATTAAGATTAGAAATAATTGTGTCTTAATTAGGATGATTGGGGATTTTTTTATATGATTATATGTGTGTTGCACGTGCACGTTTACTAGTAAGTCATAAAAAGCACCCTTTATCGGGAAAAAGTCTGTATGTTACCCGTCCAATCACATGGCCTTAACTCGCGTTGAATGAGATGGACGATGCTCTTTTGTCTGGCACTCGCATTTTTCCTTTGCCTCTGTCATGCTTGCCTGCGGCCTGCAAATCTAGCTGGCCCATGATGGGATGCGTCGTCGGCACACAGAAGGAACCTGGACGCGCATGTGCTCGAGCCATATGCAATGTGGTCCACCAGCTTCACCAAAGTGTTGCATGGATTTCGCTGTAACCGACTGCTCAGTCCTACTATGTGTATCTGCCCAACACTCGTGACCATAGGAAGCTGGGCAGGCATGTGCTCGAGCCATATGGCAATGTGGTCCGCCGGCTTCACCGAAGTGTTGCATGGCTTTCGCCGTTACCGGCTGCTCGGCCCTACTATGTGTATCTGCCTAACACTCGTGATGGTAGGAAGCTGGGCACGCATTCGAAGCACCCCTAGACAACCTGGGTCGTCGATGACAGGGAAGTGCCTCGCAGTCGCCTAATGGAACTTTATGCTGTTTCATCCTCCCATGAGTTGGACTTCGTGGTTTGCCCGAACCTATCGTGCGGGGGTGGTCGGCCTTTCCATCGACCCGATCGTTGGGTTGTCCTCGCCAGCCAATGAAGGGCATGGCCGACTTCACGACGAAGAACCAAGCATGAATGATGCAAACCGTAAGCAAATAAATGGCCGGTTAGCTATTGGCATTACCCACGAACCACACGACAGTCTTATATCGAACGACCAAGGAAGTACGGAAGGACAAGCAATGTGGCATCCGGGCAGATGGCCCGCCAATGCTTTGCAATCTTCTAGCCATAGGGCCTTGATAGATAGAAGGCTCGGCGTGGGCAGGGCAGCCGAGCAGGCGGGTGTCCAGAAGGCCCGGCTGGTAGGTGAGGTATTAGCATGCATATGCATAAAACTGAGGACACCCATGTGTTTTAAGCACTCAACAACCTATGAGTAACACACTTCTTAAAACAAAATTATGAAGTGTAATAAATCATAAAAAAGTTTCAATCTCTCTTGATGTAGATAAGTCTTTGAGATCAAGCTAATTGAACTGTTATTCCAGAAAAGGTAATTAACTGCATATAAAAAATGTAACTTAGTCGGATCAAAACAATTCTTAATGAGCAGTACATACACGTGGTTCGCTAGCAACATTACATTGTACGAAAGCTCATGTTTAGATATGCTATGAGTGCTACAAACGTAAAAAACTACACGATTTGTGGTGGAATGAAATGATCACGCCAGTTTGGATGTGGTATTTGGTGAAGCAATGATGATATCGAGGACACACACAACGTTGATCACTTGCTAACTTCCTATAAGTAACTAGCTTCTTCCCCTATGTAGCAGCATCATATTTAGTTTCTAGGGAGGAGAATGTGGAAGTGTGGAAGGAGAGTAGCAATGATGAGTAGGGGTGAACGGCACAAACAATCATAGGGGACGAGATGTATTGGGAATTTGAGTCGGGGGAACCTATAAAGGCATATTTCTTAGACAAACAATGAATCTAGTAAGTATCAGAACAATTGTGACTCTTTTGACTTTTGGGGCAAACACATCATGGCGTTATGTTGTCAAGTCGGTGTGATTCCGTCTAAAGGACACTTAGCTATAGAATTCATCGCTCGAGTGGGAATATCCAAAACAATAAGGTGTGCATCAGGGGCGCCGGCTCCCGATGTCCACGTAGGATTTGGACGGTTGCGCGAGGAGGTGAGAACAGGCGTGCGATTGGCTTCGTCGCTGCCCCACCGCACTGGTTGTTTCCTTCGTCCAGAAGAAAGAGAGAGGAAGGACGTCGCCAGATACGCCCGCCCTGCTTCAAACCGCTTCTCCTCCTCACGCACGACACCTCCTTTCTCCTCCCTCTCCCCCTCTCTCCCAGACCCACTAGCGGCGGAGACTGGAGGCAGAACACTGCACGCACCGGCCCGCGAGGAGGAGCTGCGCTGCCGCTGGCGCACCGACTGCGTCTATTGCCTCGCCTCCCCGTTGACCTACAAGAAGGTACCCCTTCACCTCCCTCCCACTTCTCGAATCCACTCGTCTGTTCATCCATCCACCCATCCATCCTCTCTGCTTCCTGGATAGTTGGATAATATGTTGAGGGGATTCGGCCTCTCTCTTCCTGAGCTAATGCGCTGACGAACGGCAGGGCAGTCCATTCGGTTTCGATCTGACCGGTGGCCTCCTTATCCTCTGGTCTACGATTCGAGCTGCGCTCTTGTGTGGGCATGATTTCGTCTTGGTTTCTGGCGAGCAACCGAGATCTGATGTGCTCTGCTCTGCTCGGTGCTGGAAGAAGAATTTTGTTGTTCAAGAGAACAATAAGCTTCGAGAGGAACTGTTTCGTGGGTTATACCTGTTTATGCAAACATGGTTTTACTTGTTTCATTAATTGATCCTACCTGTAAGCATTAGATTCATTAGCACAGTACAATATAGTTTAGAGAGCCCTGCGATGTCTGTTTATTAAGAGGACACACTTGATAGGCGCGGATTCAGAAAAAAACAGCCGATAGATAGGGAGGTGCCTTGCATATTTATAAACTAATTTGAGATTGCCAATTATATTTGGCTGCTAAATTCTTTTCTGCAGGTATATTCCCACATTGAACTGAATTATTGCTATATTGGGTTGATTCGGACATATTGTATCTTCAATGGCTTTCACTGCTGGGCAAAATCAAGCGATGGAAGGTAATATTTTTCAGCGACACTGAAGCACATTTATACTGTTATATGATGCCTCATTTTTTTCTTATCTGAATGTGTTCGCGTTCAGAAAATTATTTATTTGCTTTTACATTTTGAGGCATATAACAGGAGAAAGCTCTGTTGTTGAAAATTCATTAAGGAGATGGAAGATAAAATTATTTGCAATCAAATCTGATTTGCATACTAATGAATGCCAATATTATGCTAGATGTTTGAATAGTTTAGTGTCCAGTATATGAAGCGGTGAAGTGAGAGCATGTAGCAAAAGGTAGGGTAGGTATGATATCCTAGCTATTACTCATTGATATATTTAGGATGGGACTTTAGCTGCTGAGACCTGAAAATTAGAAAGCTGACAGTTTATTTGTCTTAATTTGTCTGTTACCATTTCCTGGAATTTCTTACTTTTTTAATAGGTATTATACTTTACAGATCCATGGTACATTGTGATGTTATCTGCTACAGATTTACAGGCCTTGTGGTTGTCGTTCCCATGGCTGTGCCGTTCACGTTTATGCAGGGTGAGCTCTCTTCTGTTCGTCTATTTACTTTGTCGTTCCTGGGAAAAACCATTAATGAGAATATATTTCTTGTGCGAACTTCTTCTAATTCCTATAAGTAATTTTGAGAGCACACCAGTACACAATTAACATGCCCTCTAGAGTAGAAAAGCATCCTTCATGTTGTAACACAAACAAAATATTAGTGATCTGACAGTAGCACAGTTTTGCTGTTGAGTTATTTAATTTAGATGATTGCTGCTATATAATCTGACTGCAAAATTCTCTAGCATTTTCTGCTTTTAGATAAATTAAGAACCAAGTTACACCATTTTATTTACTTTATTGTTCGGATTATATGCAGGAATTCTGGTGTGGATTATAGATTATAAAGTTACTCTTAGTTTGTCAGCTTTGTTGATCCTAATTTATGATGTTCACCAAGGATTATAGATAACTTTGCTCGGTCGTGGATCATGGTACCGTCACCTGTTGTCAACATTCCCTCTCAGATTTGATGTTAGCTTGTACAAGCTGCTGGGTTGTGCTTAGATGTTATGGTTTCTCTGCTATTTAGAAAGTACACTTAACACTCATAAAGTACACTGATCTGAGCCTAACCTGAAATATTTAATCCGGCAGGTTTAAAGTTTGATGTAGGATGGGCACACAAGTTTGATGTTTGCAGTTACAGATTTTTGTTAAAGCCTGCTGAAAAAAGTTAGTTCAGCAGACCATGTATGTTGGAAGAAAGCAAATTTCTAGCCTTCTGAATCCTCCGTAGCCATCATATTTTATTTCAGACCGAATTGTCCCAGCTCAGTGTATCTCTGGTAAAATATGAACATCATTTTTTTTAACTTTTTTTAGGGTATGGCACAAAAGGAAAAATGACCAAGACTGCATGGATATTGTAGTATGGAGGTTTCGCCAAATACATGTTCTAATATCGTTTATTTTCCACTATTGTTGGGCCTCGTTTCTTTATTTGCATCATCGGATGTGTAATGTTATATTGGTCATGATCCAGACATTTCCATCGACCAAATATATATTGTTAGCTTATTGTTTCTGTGAAATTACACTAGCCATAATGCACTACCTCTTCTAAGTGTTAAGTACATAGTTTTTTTCTGGGTGGTAACCCTCTTGAGGATAATTATCACGGTGATACATGTAGTAGAAAAAGTTGTCTTAGGCTCTTTTTCTGGGTGGTAACCCTCTTGAGGATAATTTTATCATGGTGATACGTGTAGTAGTACAGAAGGTTGTGTTAGGCTCCAAATAATACTGCGTCATCTAGGCTTTGTCTTTTCTTGCTAAACTAAGCCTACTTCCATACAGACACATTAACAAATACTGAAGCTTGATTAGTGCGCACAATCCTGCCAACATATGTTGTGGGAACGGAGCTCCAGACTCACACCCTAGAGTGCGAGGAGGAAGCGGGGGGTGGTGGCCTTGGAGAGAGAGTTGGGAGCTTGCGGCGAGGGCGGAGGAGCCACGCTTGACGGCTGCATCGACTATTCGAAGTGGAGGTGGAGCGAAGTAGCGGGTTCATGCAAGGCCTGGCCGACGGCAACGACTTTAGGGGCTGCCGTGCTCTGCATACTTCGTCTAGGTAAATTGTGCTAGCTTTCAGATTATTCATTTTCGTTTTACCCTGTCAAAGATCTTCTCAGATTAGTTAACCAAGCTATGTAATGATGGTGTTGTGATTCCGAGGGCTCCGTTGGAGGATCAGCTTTGGTTCAGAGGCAGGTTTTGGGCATACCGCAGCACAAGCAGAGGCAGATCTCAGTCGATGCTACTGCAGTTGATGATGCCCCGAAGCTTTCTTCAGTAACTGGTATGACCTGACATCGGTGTGGTTTTGTGTTCAGAGAAGATGAGCTGTTGTATTCTTCTTTTATATAGTTGTTGCAGGTTCTTCCAGATCTAAATCCATAGACAAAGCACTGATTGTTTGCTCTCTTGGGAGTTGTTATAATTTGCACAGCTATTTTTTAAGATTCATTTTGCTTACATTCATTTAGTGAAGCTCCTGCAAAAGTCAATATTCATTTAGTATAGGACAATTTTATTGGCAGCTATTCGTGGCTTTGGATCCCAAGTTAAATGTTAAGTTTGCTTGACCTTGTGTCCTAGATGGGTATTGTTAAGCATTTTTCCTTAAAAAGGGCAACTCCTTATTCATAGGATATATTGAATTCACTGCACATTGGTACATCGCGTGAAATCTGTAATCAAATGTTACTCGTATTGCATATTGATTGTTTTCGTGCAGGCTCGTATGCTTGATTTTATTTCAAGATTTGTTGGTATTCTTCTTAGATGAGCTAGGGTCTGCATTCTTTTTTTAACAGGAGGGTATATGTATTCTGGACACAGTCTGCCCATCTAGCTGTTTCTTATATTTGAGTTTTGAGCAATTGTCTGATTATATTGTTCTTTTCACCCTCCATGCACGTGTTCCGTTGAAGTAGACAACCAGTGGATCAATGTGCCTGCTTTAAGTATAGTGATGAAACTTCACACTTCCCTGCAGACTCAGCGTGCTACTGTTCTCTAAGGTCGTTGAGTGCTGAGAACAGGCTATATAATTAGGCTTTGAACGAGAAGTTGGAGGAGATAAAAACTTCCAGGAAGTGTTTAGGCGAGTTCCATGCCGAAAATAATGTTATGTGAGCAGAGAGTGCAGGCTTGTGCTCTTCTGTTGAAGAGCTTGAGCATGAGGTATGATCAGCCCTTTGATAACTCTATCTCTTCTCATTTGGAATTCTGATTTTTTGTTTGCATTTTCTCCTTTCATTCTTCCTGGATCAAGAGATTGAATCAACACATAAGTCATGAGAGCATATCTTTAGACGAGGAGAGGCGACTGGTCAAAGAAATTAAGACCCTTGAAAAAACCAGACCGAGGGTCAGTTCCAATGCTGCTAAGCAAGCTAAAATGCAAGATATAGTGGTTGAGAGAGATGCCATACAGATCAGGTGAAAGTAAGTATCCATGCTACGACTATCTTTAATTGTGCCTTACCTCCTGAATACATAAATATTAGATGCCATTTTGCTTGTTACTTCCCATTCAGATCATCATGGATGGACTTTGTCTTTAATTCTGCATTTACCTCCTGAATATATAAATTAGATGCCATTTTGATTGTTACTTTCCATTCAGATCATCATGGATGGACTTTGTCTTTAACTCTACATTTACCTCCTTAATACATAAATATTAGATGCCATTTTAATTATTACTTCCCATTCAGATCATCATGGATGGACTTTGTCTTTAACTCTGCATTTACCTCCTGAATACATAAATATTACTCCCTCCGTTCCAAATTACTTGTCGTGGTTTTAGTTCAAATTTGAACTAAAACTGCGACAAGTAATTTGGAACGGAGGGAGTAGATGCCATTTTGATTGTTACTTCCCATTCAGATCATCATACATGGAGTAAAGAAGGAGGGACAAGCAGCCAGGTCTAAGATTAAGGTCATGAACGATGAGGCGATGGGCGTGGAGAGCTGCTACAAGCTCGCGCAGGCGGCGTACGTCAACCTCGCGCTGCACACACTCAAGCACCTGGCGGCCGTCATCAATGGGCTCCTCGTCCATGATTAGCTGGACAACATGAACCTCGGGGAGGTTGTGAAGGGGAACATCTGTGACGCCGTTCTTTAGGTGCTCGCCCATGTCTATGTAATTATCTCTTTATTGCTTCTAAATTAATGCCAACAGATTAGCGTGCTTCTGAGATATCTTCCAAGTTACTGGTAACTACAAAAATTAGACCATATGTTGACTTATACCTAATCATATCCTACTAATCAAAGAACTTACCCTACCAATCAAAGTGGTCATCGCATTGGCTCACTGTTTAATCAAGATGTGTATGTATGCAATTGTGATCTGTGAGGTGTCAATTGTGATCTGTGAGGTCTCCATTTACATGAGAACATAAGACATGAGATATTTACAATAACTCAAGACCTTTCCCTGCAGATAATAATAATGGTGCAATACTGCATAGGAGGAAGTTGTTTGGGCCTTTTACTGATGGATATATTTCTTACTTTTGATCCTCACCAATAATCTCCAGGCCTTTGGGAGTTTGCTAGCAGTCCTGGTCAGACTTGGACCAGGGACTAGGCGTCCTGGATGCCTTGGCACGCTCGGCTCCACCGGTGTTGCAAGCCCAGGTGAATACCTCCCCGCTTAGGCCCTTGCTGTTGTTGTATCGAAAGGTTGACTTAACAAAACGATCTATATATAGTTCATCGGATATTGTTGAACATCTTGATATTGTCTAAGAAAAATTGTAATGTAGCGCAACAAACAATGCTCAGATTATATTAGCCATCAAAGATACTTGCCTTCAAAGACTATTTTCAAAAACACCTCCCCAGATAGTTATTCTTTTGCAGAGAGATTGGGCAAGCGCTACTTGTTACGTGCCTGCTAGATATTACACAAGATGTATTTCATTAAGGTCTGCTGACCAATTAATTTTATTGTTCTTATGAGATGTTGTGGTTGCCTGAATTGTTTTTCAATATACTGAAGCTTAATTACTTTCCCTAGATCAGTTGTGAAAATGGCATCCCGGAATTTATTTGATGCTTCGGATTACATTGGATATGGTTGTGCTAACTTGACAAAACAGAGTGGCTTCATTTGTCGCGATTCTTAGTCTCCCACGGTCTTAGTTGCCTGAATCGCTGGGTTTACATGGTACTACAAATTAGTGTAGCGGATAGTGGTAGATCAGATGAGATGCCTTTACTCGTCTGCTCCCTTGGAAATGCATGCATATCCATGTTGACTTCTACTATCTTTGATCTTTATTCTGAATCAGAGATAGTGCCCATATGTATACATACGACATCTTCATATTATTTTTTCTGACAAACTCGTCTTTCCACGGCTGGCTCAAGTTCATTTCGGAATCATCAAGCTTCCCGTGTACATCTACCACCCAAGCCATGTCAACGAGCCGATGAGATACTCAACATTATCTACTTCAGCTACTTCCTTCGTAACTACAAGGTACATGCAAAAATTAAACCCTGCACAAGCGTACTTTGTTTAGCGATGTAGTGGCTAGCATTACAACATGTAATTTATGTTGAGAGTCAACTTTAAGAGAAGTTGCTGCAGTAGAGATAGCATTAGGCAGTTAAATACAAAACAAGTGCAAGTAGTTCAGCTTAAACAACTAGAATGTGGGGGGTCTCAAAATTTTCCTTGAGAAAAATCTTGATGACGAATGAAAGCAAGACAAACCTCTGCCAACATCTTTCCCCTCAGAAGATTGACAACCAACTAATATACTAATGACATATTTAACTCAACCAATTCTCTCCGCGTGCAATCATTTCATGCATTTGATTTCCCATCTGTTGTTCACTCTATTTAAGCTACTTAGTTACAATTCTATGTTTCAAGCTGTGTTCGGCAACCCTCTGCTCCTTCGCTATGGAGCGGAGCTCACGGAGCACCCTGTTAGCAGCTCACCGAAATATAACTGCATGCCGCTCCGCTCCGCAGCGGAGTTGCAGAGCGGAGAGATCCCGAACAGCTCCTTAGTTTCAGTTTATTGTCATTTGTTATGTTACGTTCGGCGGACGAAGAAATGTCGGCTGGCGTGCCTGGCGACCACTCTACCTAGATCGGAGCACGACAAGGTCGCTTGTCGCCCAACACCTCCTCCAGTCGAGATCCGCTGCCACCAACCTCGTGTAGGGAGCTCTTTTTATCTTCCTTTGTATCTCTATGGAGCAGAAGGTTTAAATTTACCAATGTATGGCTCTTGTTTATGTTCCCTATACATGAATGTTCATAAGCAAGATACGTGCACACGTATAAACACTAAAGAGGTGCACCACTGAAGGACGCAAGGCATGCCGCTCCCAAACCTGGCTTTGTGTATTACCTAGATGGATTAGTGTGCGCGGGCAGTACAGAAGCTCGGCTCCGTCCTCCTTAGGAGAGGCAAAGGTCGCTCAGCTAGCTCATGAATGTACCATCTCTCTCTATCATATGTACACACAACTAGCTCATGATCTTGGCATCTTCTTAGTTACCTATCTTTTGTTTGTTTATGACCAGCCTGCATTGTTCTATCTCGGTAACCATTAAGTATAGTCCAACATGTTGGAGTGTGCATCTTAGAAAAGATGCAGATTACTTAGCAGCAAGCTGCACTTATATATTGTCTAAAAACGCCTATTATTTTTGTTAATGAAAGGATCAGAAACTATTGGTCGTTGGTTAGTAGATCTTTCTTAAGTTTCAGATGCGGATGAAATGCTTCTTTGTAGATGTATAGTTAAGTTGTGGGCCAATTTTTCTTTTGGTTTTTGCTACCACTTGTAAACCATCAAATAGTGTGGACTCATTTGGCTTCCGCTTGTGTTTTTTTCAGATACTTAAGATGGAGGCCTGCTCGTCGATGCTCCACTGGTTTACTGCAGTTTCAGGGCTTAGGGAGCGCCTCCTTGTTGACAACCTCTTCCTTGCCAAGCTCGTTGTGGAGTGCGTCGTCGAGCCATCAGCAATGTCTGTTTTATTTTGAGAAGCCGTCATTCACCGGATTTAGATAGATCATCCGCGACTGCCACTGCCTGTCGGAGCTGTTAACTCAGCTTTACCCTATTTTGAACTGTGGCTCCACTTTTGGACAGAATGTACGATTATGTATGCCTGTATCAAAAACCGTGTCCCCTTTATTTTGAAGCAGCTAACATACATCTAAATGCATAGTTTAACCAGCTATACAACTGATTGCCACCTCAAACTGAATCTGCTTTCAGCTATATCTGCATGTCTGCCACCAATTAGCAGAAAAAGGCAATCCAAGGGGCGGATACCTACCTAGCACCGCAGAGGGTCCTCCTCAAGAGGCGCGCCACGGGCGCTCCCCAGCCCCTAGTATTTCATTATTCGGGTGACATGCTAGTGCATCCAATCATGTCTCAGTTTACCTCGTTGTCGTGACCGGTTAGAAGCATGGCTAATCCAGTCATGTGTGTTATGTGAGCAAGAAAATCAATTAGCTAGCTCGTGTACTTGGACCGGACCACTCGATCGAGCTAGTTTGTACCTGCTGCTTCACTCAGCCAAACGCTTATACTTGTTGCTTCACTCTCAAGTTTCTTATTATCTTTTGCTGAATGTTTGCTGATGATGATTTAGGGGCTCCTCATATTACTTCTAATTTACTACCTAAGTTGCTGATGTTTGCCATGTTATCAATTGTCTACAAGCCAAATTGAGGCCCAACCATCTTGCCAAAAAACGTACTACTAACACACCAAACTTCTGTTCATGCTCTTACATTGACTATGCTTTATTTTTGGTAGGGATATTTGGGGCATTAACCAAACATACGTCACATGCGCCTCACGGTCTCCCCGCCCGCCAGTCATTGTCCCTCGCTTTCCCAGTCAGGTTCACTCGGTCGGGATAGGTTTATGGTGGTGCTACTGTGCAGAGAATGGGCAAGTGTTGTATATTATCGAGCTTGAGACTGCTTAGTATAAGCCGGCCCGGTAAATGAAGCCCACGTAGTAGGTAGCCCCTCCAACCCATTATTTTCTAGACAAACAAATAGTTTCACCCTTCTGGCAGTTGGGGCTATTTAGTTTGATTGATTTTTTCATAATTGCAGATTGCAGACATATCGTTTTTGGTTATTTTTATACCATGAGTGGTTTTGTCCCAAGAACTATTTTAGTGAGAAAATGTATCATGTACACCAAAGTTATACGGTATGTGCAGTGTATTGGCGTGCATACACACAAAACTGAGGACAACTGTGGCGTTTTAAGCATTCAATAACCTATGATTATAACACTTCTTAAAAGAAAAAAAATGATGTTGGATAAATCATAAAAATGGTCACAGTTCCTCTTGATGTAGATAAGTCTTGGATTTACTAAACCGGATTTATAAAAAATTGTTAATAAGACGTATATAAAGATGTGGTTTATTACCAGCATTCCATTTTATGTCTGCTCATGTTTAGATATGCTACGAGTGCTACAAATGCCAACCGCTAAACCATTAATTGTGGAAATAAAAGACCACAACAATTGGCATGTGATGTTTGGTGAAGCAATAATGATATCAAGGCCACACGTAACATTGATCACTAGCTGGCATCCTATAAAATAACTAGCTTCTTCCCCTATGTAGGAGGATCAAATTTAGTTGCTAGAGGAGACTGTCGAAGTGTGGAAAGAGAGCAACAATGATGAACAGAGTGAATAGCATGGATAGTCACAAGGGATGAGATGTATCGGGAATTTGAGTCAGGGGCACCTATAGAAGAATGGTTCTTAGAAACAGATGAAGCTAGTATGTACCTGCATGATCGTGACTTTTTTTTACTTTCCGGGCAAACACAACGCGAGGTTATGTTATCAAATCAGTGCAATTCACTCTGGATGGCGTTCTTCTACAGAATTCATCACTCGAGTAGCCATATATTTCATCACTGGGGTTTCCTCCTCGGTGCTAGTGCATCCAATCATGTCTGGCTTTCCTACATTGTTGCCCCCATGTGATTCCAGCTGTTTCCTGTGATAAAAAAGAACCAAGTTTTAAGAGTGATACAATACAATTCAACCAGACAAATTGCAGAGTACCGCGCGGTGACATGAGGTGTGGTTCAACCAACCAGCCAATTACCAGCTTAACATGAAAACACAAAGCTATTATTTAGGGCATCTCCAACAGCCTTCCCTAAGAAAACCTTATAAGTGCTTTTTAGGCTCTCCCAATAATTTCGGGATGGTTTCCAAGTGAGGTGCTTTTTTGGATCAATCACTCAAATAGCTGGACTTCTTCAATCCAACCAGCAACCAGCAACCAATAATTGGCCAGTTGGCTGAAGGGTTAACCAAGCCACCAGAGTATGAATCCTATCTACCATGCACAGATTTTTTACTTCCGTCAAATAAGCACCGATCTGGATGGTGCATTTATCATGGTACTATAGTACTGTTCCTAAAATACCACTTAGTGAATTGGAAAGATTGTTGTTTGCCCAAAGAAATGGGGGGCTTGGGGATACTGAATCTGGAAATAATGAATATTGCACTTCTAGCTAAATCTGGAAATAACTCTCTAGCAAAAGCTTGCAGTATGGTGAGTGGGTATTTTTCCTCCCAAGCTGGGCTCATCAGCACTCTATCTAGCTTTTCAAAAGTAGGATCCTCCTGATTATTAGCCCAAGTGTATTTTCTCCCATTCAGGGGTAATTCCCTAAGCCCTGCTTGTTCAATAATGGCATTGAACATGAAGGACCATTGTTCATTAAGCATAGGTTTGTTCTTCTTCTTTTCACTTCTAATGATGTTGAAATCTCCCCCAACCAAGCAAGGCAGAGGATTATCATGATATAATCTTGCCAATTCAGCAAGGAAACTCGCTTTTCCCTCCTTCTGTGCATCCCCATATACAGTGACCAAATTCCAGTGCATTTTGATATTTTTATCAAATATTAACATTTTCAAGAAATATTGTCCTTTTTCAATGTTTTCTACATTAAACACATCTTTATTAACCCCCATCAGAATCCCCCCTGACATTCCTCTGGGTGGATTCCAACTCCATTGAAAATTCCTCCCTCCACACAAATTATGCAATTCATTTTTTGTGAAATCTTGCTTTATGGTCTCAGAGAGTCCAATAAGGTCCAGCTTCTGATCTATAATCATTTCTCTAACGTATCTTTTCTTGTGATCTTGTCCTATGCCTCTCACATTCCAAAATACCTTATAAGACTCCAATCCCAAGTGATTGCTTCACACAGTCAAGCGCTGGTGAGCGTTTCCTACCACTTTTTCCTCCAGAGAACATTCCCCTTAGTTTTTTCATCTGTTGTTCCTCAATATCCACATCAGAATGTTCATAATCAGAACACAATTCCTCAAGGGTTATCTCTCCAGTATTAATATATACTGGGACATCCTTTTCAATTTTGTCATTCTCTTCACATCTCTCCTCTGATTTATCACTTCTTTCTTTTTTGATATTCTGAAAGTATAACTCTCTCCTAGCTATTTCCATCTTATTAATAATATCAATATTTTTATCAATCGTCTCTATTGAACACCCTAGATCAATCCCCACTAGAGAACTAATATGTAATAAGGAAGCATCAGCAAAAGCCAATTCAGAATTCTTACCATAATTGTCCCTCTCCTCAGCTCTGCTTTTAGCCATATCCTCAATCTTCTTGTCTTCTCTTCCTTTGTTTCTCAGGCTTCTCTTGATTTCAACATCTTTCTCCTCCCCTTCTTTATCCAGGATCTCACTTCCATGTATTTTAGCCATTTTCTCCCCCAGAGTCCCAATAGATTCTTGGCTAGCATTATAATCAGTGGGCTCATTATATTTCCCAGACTCAGTATCTTCCTTTTTCTGTTGAGTCTCTTTCTCATAATCTTCAAGGTCCATATTAGCTAACTCCATTTCATACTCCTCTCTATTGGCAGCCTCTTGTGTCAGTTTCTGAATTTCTTCAAGTTGTTTTTTACTAATCTCCCGCAACTCTGCCTGAACCTTTTCTAGTTCCCTGATTCTGTTTTCATTTTTAGCCCATAGTGCATTGTTTCTAATCTTGTCTTCCTCCAAGGTTTTGATCTTGCTGAACATGATTTCACTTTCTTTTTGCCATTTTCCTCTCTCCAAAGCCATCTCCTTTTGCCACTGCAACATGGTCACATCCATTTGAGTTTTCATTCCTTCAATTCTTTTATCCACCTCCTCACTTTGTTTCAGGGATAAGCATCCCAGAGAAACCCCTCTATGTTCATTCTCCTCCATTCTAGTCCTCTTCCTATTGTCAATCTCATCCTCTCCCCCTTCTGAGAAATTGCTGCTATCATTTTTCCTCTTTTCTTCCTTATACCAGCCAATCCCCACCACCTTCTCAGTTTCCATCCCAATTCTAAACATAAGAAGATCAGGGGAAGTGATTTCCACTTGAGTTGGTATTTTCTCCACATCTCTGATCCCACACTTTGCTCTAATTTTCTCCTCATTTATAGTATCCATATCAATTTCCAGGACAGGTCCAACTGCAATAGCCACCTCACAAACACCCAAAAAATGCCTAAAACAATCTGGAACCTTGGCCAGCCTGACCCAAATGGTGTGCATCTTCCCAACAACTTGATGATCAAGGGACCATGGTTGAACCTTGATCACCATCCCTGTCCCCAGCAGTTTGAAGTCATTAAACTTGGCCAACTCCACCAACTTTGCTTTATTGAGAAATCTCATCATGTATCCATTCTTTTCAAAATCCCTCACTCTTCATTGCCAGCCCCAATCAAACATTTCCTCCATAGCCTTCACAAGCTCAGTCTCGTTAATGCTTCCTTCTCTTATGATCACCACCCCCAAAGGATTGGTATGCTCTGCTATCAGTACATCTTTATAGTTCTGAACCAGAAGAATTCCCAGCCCTTTAGCTGCATACCCTACATATTTTGGGACTGGTTTAACCTGTTTCAGCAAGTTGCACTCTCCTGTAATATGATTCTCTCTGCCACAGATCAAGCAATGCCCCACCCTGCAATCCTTGGTGGTGTGTCTGGGGTCTTTACACTTACCACACACCTGCTTGTTAAATCTGTCAAAATTTCTCTTGTTCTCCTCATACCCTTGCTGCCAACCACTTTTACCTCCTTGCTTCTTCATTTCCAATCCAACCCCCTGTTCAACCATCTTGTTACCTCTCTGTTGCCCATCAGTGTCTCCTCCCTCTTTCCTGTGACTTTCTTTCCCAAGTATATTACTAGTTCGATTTCCAACCATCCCTTTCATCTGGGTCTTCTCACTGTTTTGCATCCCCTGAACCAACTGAGAGAGCAGCGAAGTTAACAGCAGTTGCTGCTGCTGCTGATCTGACTGAGATACCTGATTGTTGCTTCTCTCCTTCCATCACAGCACCTTCTGCATCACCACAGGCCATCCTTGGGGTCTCCCCCCTTCATCTTTTTTCCCTGCCTTAGCTTGCCACACCAAATTCTCTTTGTTCCTCTCAGATCTAGGGTCTTCCTCCTCTGAATCCCTTCCCATATCCTTCACAGGACCAAAGCGGTTCCCCCCCCCCTTCCAAAAGCCCCAGATCTCCCTGGGAAGGCATGCCTCCCTCCATTCCATCTCTCTCCTTTCTCAGCATTG